>NW_013527915.1:6397178-6419129 GCF_000836215.1 Papilio polytes
CTGTGGGGCTCGGTGCCTACCCTAATAAGGGTTGACTAGGTCTTAGCGTTAGCCCAGTGCGAGTTGGTTGACCTTGAATTTATTCGCCGATATGTGCAGGTTGCATCACGATGTTTTCTTTTACCGTAAGAACGTCGGGTAAATTATGTACATACGAAATTCGAAAATTGTACATCACATTTGTAAGATAGATGATCTTCGAAATAAATGAATTATAGCTTTTTTCAACCAATTAAATTCTTATTAAAAGCCTCACCGTGATCTGCTAAGTTGAACTAAAATTATTCTATACAATGTAGCACTCACATGCCTAAACATTACTATGCAAATACTATTAGTTGTTAGTATTTTTATGGAAATTATCTACTCAATAATATGAAAATAATTTCTCTTATGACTTTTACTAGAGACATCTAATCGTCACGATGCGAAGTTATATTAATTGATCATATTTTTCGAAAGTAAAATATGTGCAATCACGTCATACTTCCTTTAAAGGTCGTAACATTGGAGTAACTGTGTAGGTGACAGACTAAAACATTTCTATATTGTAGACAGGTTATCCGTCTCTACCTACGCACTTAGAGGATCTTTAGAGAACCAGTTATTGCAAATCTATGATAGATTTGTCGCGTTTCTTCATATGTGCGTAGGCAGTCGTTAACTCGTCCTTGCATACTTGTCAATTGTTACTTAGCCGCCTCTCACTGTGTAAATAAGAACAGATATAACGTTTGCTATGTTATATACAGATATAGTTTTTTGTCGCGTTTATGATGTGATTCATGTGGATTTTTTTACCTGTCACGATGTAATTTAGATATTTATATGTCTAAAACAGATTTCTTAATTATGTGAGACTGATATTCCTATTTCTAATGTTATATATGTATATTCCTATTTCTAATGGTATCATAATGTGTTTAATTTTATAATAAATTAAAATTTAGCTAGTGAATGGTTATAAGAATAATTTAATTCAAATTATTGCTTTTAAATGTCGAATTCAAATAAAATGTTTTTTTTTAAAACCTTATAAACATTATCCACTTATGACGCTTTAAATACAAATACTCTCCATTAAGACATTCATTTGAAAAATTATGTAATTGCTTTAAATACTAGAATAATAAAAAATTGCTATAAGATAAATAGTAAAAAAATACATTAAAATTATTATCTGGGCTTGATAGTGAAATGTGTGCGTTTGTTTTCACCATGCGCTGCCTAGCAGACGGCCGCCGCCCAAACCGAGGATCCGCATATGGTAACACTCCCTAAATATTGTCAATGTTGTTGAACACGCATCGCCCAGAGACCTCCCGACGGTCCGCTTGCCAGCCCATGCCCCATGACCCATGCATCGTGCAGCGCACGCTTACGGCAAACTAATTACACCAACACAAACTAAAATCACCTACAACCGGCATTTATAATGCAAGTGTTAAATCCAAAAGCAATACTTACTAACTGACACTTAATGTCCCATCACTCGGGCATCGATTGCCGTGTCGTGATTGTTTTAGCAGTAACAAATATTCACCTCAGCAAATATATTTATAGTTTTGTTTCTGACTGACGACTGCTCTCTATTGCTCTTAAATGTTAATATTGCTGTGTTGCATGCAAATGTTTTGTGCAGTGTGAATACAAAAATAATTAGATGTATTTCTTAAATTTTAGGTAAAAGTAGAATACGTTGTTTTCTCTATTTTATTTCCGTGAATTTCACTCATCGCTTGTAGTTAAACGATTCGTTCCCGCGAGTGGCGTGTCGCGATGCGCAACCGCGCCCGCACGACTGTCACGCACGTTCGCCTGCGACTCCAATGCAACCGAACAGATTTGTTTCCAATAAAAACATGTAATAATGCCCCTTTCCGAGCGCAGTGTACCGTATACCCACTGACCCACTGTAATGGTAATGATTATTAAATTATTTCCTTTGTATTTTTACACTTTTCTCGTAAAAAAGAAGTTTAAAAGTTGCTAAACAATTGAATCTCAATTTCGAAATCGTGCTGCTTTCCAAATGGAATAACGAAGAAATGTTTTATTATATGTATTTATTTTTAGTGAGCCTTAAATTCGTGACATACCAGTCAGTCAGTGTTGAACTTTCCTAGTTTTTACGCATTAAACCACACATCTGATGCATTAGTGTCATAATTGTCCAAATTTAAACTTTATAGAACTGTATTAAAAAGATTGCAACAAAACAATAATTAACTGATGTTATGACATTGATGCACCGGGTGTGTGGAGTTGCTTATTGAACAGTAAAGACTTAGTTTGTACCGTGATGTTAGTGTTTGTATGTAAAGTGTGCGACTGTGCAGCACGCGGCCGGTGCGCGTGGGCAACGCGGCGGAGAACAAGGAGAACGCGCGGCCGTGGGAGGGCGAGTACCGCGACGACTACTCGAGCGAGTCTGAGCGCGTGGCCGCCAAGCTGGCGCGCAAGGAGAGCCTTAACATCAAGCTGGCGCTGCGCCCCGACAGACAGGAACTCATTAACAGGTATATTAAGAAACTTTGTCTCGATACTTTAACATCTTTTAGGAGCAATTGCCGAATTTAATAACCACACACATAATAGCCCGTTGCCCGAGACTATTTAGGTAATAAGCAAATTAGACGGTTCTTCTTGAACGGTATAGTTGAACATGGGCGTCATTACTTATTTTTTACGGTTTCGTGTAATTTTTTTTAAGAGTGGATCCTATATCCGCTTTAAAAAAAATGTTTTGTTTTATTTAAAACTATTTTCAAGGTATTTTTTACTATGTCATATCTTAGAGCCTTTATAAGCTCGCCGTTGTGTCCCGGTAGTAAATAGTAAGACACGTGCGGTTGCGTAACTAATGCCGGTGTGACACCGCGCGGCCGCTGGGCCGTCGCGACACACTCGCCGCGATATAAATACCGTGACGGTCACCTAACCATGTGTTGTGCATTGCCAACACACCACAGACACCGTTCATTCTATCTTGACCGCAATCAGTTTGATAGGACACTGTTATATGCAAACTTTACCACTATAATTAATATGAAAAAAAGAATAATCAAAACTTAATAGATATCATGGAATTAAATGGAGTTAAACTTGTTACAAAACTTCATCATAATTAAATAATAATAATGTAGATAAATGGCGCGAATAAAATGTCGAAAATAGTATCAGAGCTAGTAAGCTAATAGTAAACGTAAAATAGATAAATATTGTGAAGGTTTGTGTGAGACGCGCGCCGCACTCGCCGCAAGCCTGGGAGTTTTATTTCGGTCGTCGTCAATCGTCGCACATTGTTGTCGAATTTGCACTTCTTCCTGTTTTCTGGCATAATGATCTTGACAGTGGCATTCTCACTCATTACGGCTCGCAACGTAGATGCGGTAATACGTTACGAAAGTCGTCACGGTAAACGATACGTGTTCCTAACGCTAAATCTAAAATCGGTTTGTTGCAATCAATTAAGTTTTAGCAACCGCTAATTTGGGGTGCGGCCAAGATTTTGTGTTTATAGGACATTATGAGCTGGTTTTTGGTATCACGAAATCGTTCTCGAATTTTATATCGTCCGCTTGTTGGCAGCGCGCTCGCCGGTGAAGCGAATACTACGCTTTATTGTTAGTGTACTGATTATTAAGTCAGTGATAGCTGTGATTTATTGAAATGATTAAAATGTTAGTGAATGATTGTGATGTGTGTGCATGTGTTTGCACAGGAATATTCTGGTAGTGCAGAGCGAGCACGAGCGGCAGGAGTCGTGGGAAGCCATCGGGGCCAGGCTCATACGGCGGCTGTCGATGCGGCCCACCGCTGAGGAACTTGTCGAGCGGAATATACTCAAAAGTTAGTAGTGCACATTTTTCTTAATACCGTGAGTATAATAAACATTGTGCGCTAATTTCTATTTATAATCAAAGGTCAATCTCCCGCGGAGGAAAAGAAGCAGAAGGAGGAGAAGAAGCGCTACCTATTGCGCAAGCTCAGCTTCCGACCCACCGTCGATGAGCTCAAGGAGAAGAAAATTATCAGGTTCAGTGACTACATTGAGGTCACGCAGGTATGTCAATGTTACGTGCATTTTAAAGCTTTACAAGTAATCATAGTAAAGTACTGACGCTTTAATAAAATTATATTTAGTAAAGTTTTAACTAGGTGGTGAAAAAGTATAAAAACCATATATTGTGTGTCGCAGGCGCACGACTACGACCGTCGCGCCGACAAGCCGTGGACGCGGTTGACTCCGCGCGACAAGGCCGCCATCCGCCGCGAGCTCAACGAGTTCAAGAGCTCCGAGATGGCGGTGCACGAGGACAGCAAGCACCTCACCAGGTACCAAAACCTCACACTTCACACCCTATAACTCACACCTGACACTTTACACGCCACACTTCACTTCACATGCCACACCTCACACTTCACACGCCAAAACTCATACACATCTACATAACAACTTCAAAATTGAAGGATCTTTTTGTGAAATAATCAATAATAATAATCACCGGGATATTTAAAATTTCAGATTCCATAGACCATGACGGCTGTGCCTTAAACTCGGACTGGACCGCGGCGACACGCCTCGTGGCTGAGCGAGACGACAGCTGCCACTGCTCGCCGCCGCCACTCGCCACGTGCTGCCGCTGGTTGCCACGGTTGCCACGGTTGCCTCGGCCGCCACGGTTGCCACCGTCGCGACTCGCCGCGCCCTCTTCGCCGCGGTCGCGGTCGCTCCTGTGATTTTATCGTATTCATATTGACTTCTTCCGATATCCGGAAGATTCGTTTGCAATAACTTACCACAGCGCATCGGTAAAGTGTTGAATATTCTAAACTTAGGTTATATCGCCGTTTCGAAGTTACATTGTTTTTGTAAGCGTGTACCGCGAGTGCAATTTTGTTTTAATTTACCTTTTTTATTATATTGTAGTTTAATCGAGTACAATTTATTACGATTACATTAAAGTTTGTTATAAGTTGGCGTATCCTAAGCGTACCTATACATTCTTTGAATTGACCTTCGCGTAAGGTTAGTGATAATGGTTATTGTGGTCGAGATGTGAGTTTTAAAAGCTCCTGAGATATCGAGTGATTAATTGAAAGTGCGAAACGTTATCCAACGTAGGATATTACGTAGATTTGTGATTTTTTCTTATATTGCTAGCTTTAGTAGTCGATAGCTAGAGTTGAATGTGTGTTTTGTTCCACATTATTGAGGTTGCAAATCGATTATTACATGCCTTATCATATTTCCAGTTCGAAAGAAACAATTATTTATCAAGTACATGAGTTATGTATTAGCTAAGAATTTAAATTAACGATAATTTGTTTGCATAGTAACGCTTTTGGAGATACTACCACAGATTTTCACTAATCGTTTCTAGGTTATTATTGGATTGTAGTGCTCGTTCAGCGGACAACTAAATAATGTTATATTCATCATATTAAGCTTTTGACTAAAATTTTTCTTCCAAGAAATGTAGTTCATTGATAAATAAGTGTTA
Source organism: Papilio polytes (assembly GCF_000836215.1). Taxonomy (NCBI): domain Eukaryota; kingdom Metazoa; phylum Arthropoda; class Insecta; order Lepidoptera; family Papilionidae; genus Papilio; species Papilio polytes. Next base: position 6,402,686 of record NW_013527915.1, read on the forward strand.
TATTTGAGAAATAAAATAATAGCTTATAGATATACTTATAATAATGGTTACAGACGCGAAAAATTACTATATGTAAAGCTAAAAAAGCAAAAATCATTCACATACACCTTATGTGAGCTTGCAGATATTGGTCTCAGATATTATGATGTAATTTTTATTTTTTTTTAAATTAGCCCATCTATAAAATAATGGTCATTGAAACATTGTAGATGGCTGCTCATGTCTATTTTTCATTGCTTTTACTATAATTGCATTTTCTTTTGAATTCCACGACCTCAAATATAGCACTTATTGTAATAATTCATGTACCAATATAGAATACGAGCTTTTTATAAAAATTGTTATTGTGTTACCTCAAATACGTATGTGTCTGTTTGCATCATTTGATATAGATAATATATTTTTATAAGCGGACAAAATCACAATACTATTTATTAATGGATCTTGTTAATTATCCATTGTTTCTAGAACAGGAAAGGACAATGTGCTGAAAGCATGTGCAAAAGAGAAAATCTACACATAAGTACAGAAAGACGATGTCAAAACAGTATTTGTATTAATTTGTAATTGTAAAATCATTTAAATCTCCAGCTTACAAATTCTTTTATTTAAAAGTATAATGGACTCACTAAACATCATTTTCAAAAATATTTTTTTTAAAGTTTTTGTGTCTTAATTGACAAGGAAACTTCGTGAAAAACTAATTGAGCTAAGAACTCGTTATCTACAAACCTAGCAATAATACTAAAGTTCTAGTTAAGTGATGAAAGTTACTAGTAAAGAATAATCAAGTTCTATATAATTTCAGCCGCCTTAAAATCCAGTATGGACATCTTTCTCAATAAACTATAAATGTTATCGTTTTTAAGATATAGTTAGATGTTCTAATTACTGCAACATATTAAAATATTGAGTGTTTGAAAGCTGGAGATTCAATTGATGTGGGGTAAATTAGGGCGGGGCTTGTCGGGAGCTCGGCGGGAACAACTTGTTAATCCTCTTGTCGATCTAGCTTAGGACTAGTTAAGTAATTCAAGTTGAACGAACTTTCGCGTTAAAGAATAATTAATGATTAAACTTGTGTAAAATGTAGCGGTTTAATATTACGCCTATGAGATTAATTTCAGTAGACGTTACGTTGTATCGCAAGACGCGGTCGTCACACTAATGTAACTTTTAGAGCAATAATCTGAAGTAAATTTTCATAATGATAACGTGGGATGTTTGAAGTTTGCGAATGTAGATTGTGTCGAGTGAATGATTGTTTATATTTTTCAACCAATAATTGTTTGCGATGAGGTGCCATTTTATCGTGTATCTTTTAATATGTTTTTTTTTTAATCGTGAATACCAGTTGTTTAGGTACACGTGTAGGTACCGTGAGCAGTTCGCGACGCGGCTCGCAGACGAATCGAAGTCAAGTGATGTTATACCTGATGGTTATTCTTGAGACCATTCCATTATAGAATAAAGTGGAAGCCAAAATAACGACTTATTTTTCTAAATGATTTTGTTAGATTTGCAATGTAAATGTAAAAGATAGGTAAAGTAGAGTTTTATTGATATAAGACGATCAGATTTCCAAAGATCTAAGGCTCAACTAAATTCCTTTAGCTCGCTCACTTCGATCACTTTCGGCTTGTTTTAGAATTGCGGTTTATTCTCGGACTACGTTAGGTTTTGCGAAGAATCTACTTTGGGACAACATTTGATGCATCACTCGGTTATGTATATAATTACCATACAAATGTGATAAGACTTCTTTCGTTGTAATTTTTTATATTATTAAGTAAGTACATTACAGTTTTCAAAAGTAACAGATTTTTTGCCGAATGCTAAAAGGTGCTATCAATTAGCATTGTTACATTTGCTTGCTAAGTGTTTGTTAAATTTCTTTATAGAATTTTTTGGTAGGTAATATTTATCTAAATTTGACTTTTGCATTTTCCAATGTTGAAGGGACAAAGTAGCTGATACCTGCTGTGAAAGGCACATTATATTTCTAGTTTCGAAAAAATAATAGAAAATTGTTATTTGAAGTTTTAGTAAATATGTAAAAATCGTTAACACGGCATTTTATTACATTGAGATTAAGGCAGATAAAACATTTAATTCGTAACTCAAAAGTTAAGCGCCCATTTATCTACTGTATATATTTTTTATTATGTAAATTGTGGAATCTCTTTTTATTTCCATTTATATTTTGTGCTATTAGAAACTACAATTGCTATCTTCAGTAATATGTTTACTGTTGCTTTTTTAATCTTGTAAATTATTAATGACATGTTGTAATAAGAATATAATGATAGCCATACAATTTATTTGTTTTATATAACGTAAGTTTGTAAATATCATGATTATACATTAAGTTTTATACTCTATTGTTTTTGTTTAACTCTGACTTTACCTTCAATTAAATAGACAAAAGGTTTATATTTTTTTTGTGTAAGAAGGCGAACAAGCAGTCAGCTTGTCTGATGTTAAGTGAGACTATATCCCTTGGCCCTTAGTTATTCAATCCTAGTTTTACTCAGTCATATTACACCTTAAAACATCACTTATCAGGCCGTGTGATATGACATCAGCTGACGGATAAATGGACTGAACTATTCATATCACATATATAAATATAACTTTAATTAGGTAATAATTTTTCAGTAAGTAACTTTAGCTATTTGAATTAATCCATTTTTTCCTAAAAAATAAAAAAAAATCAGTACGTACAGCGCCATCTAGTGGAACATGTATGATCTCTCCATTCTTTTCAATTATTGATGGCGATTGGTGTTTCCAGTGCCTTTGATTTGTTTAAAGAGGTCGCTAGTAGTTTTTGAATACTGATTAAATTCTAAATAAATATGAGAACTACGCTAAACCCTGTACCTAGTTGCTATTAATACATAATATGTGTTGTTATATATCAGATCTGAACAGAAATTAGTGATGGTTATAACAATTTCATTTAAAATATTCTTCATAGGATTAAATTATTTTGTGTCTACCCTTATGTGATGTTTGCTGTGACACGAGTACCTGAATGCAAATCATCAAGGTAACACGAATGAGTTTCTTATTGAAATTGGTGCCCGTGAAAGTTCGCAAGCTGGAATGGTTCCAAAAATTTTTGTTAAAGAGATCAGGTGGAAAATAATAAAATACAGATTCGAGTGAGAAAATGTTGTTGGTATTCTAATAATAACTTAATCACTTAAACAGTATTTGCATTAATTAGAAAACTTAACAAAAGAGAGTAAACTAAATACTCGATTCTTAAGTTTCTACTAAAATTGCCACAGCTAGCTTAATTGCACTGCGACAAATTTGTTTACATAAAAACTAAGCAGTTTATTGAACTTGATGAAAACACTGTTTTTTGAGTTATTTCCGCACTACTGGATAAATCTAAACAACAGTTTTTGGCTGAAGGTTACATTAATAAAATTATAGACCAAACAATATACAAAAATGTTAGAAATATATTGAGATTAGTGAAGAGAATACGAGTCACATTGAATTCAAACTTCGGACTGACAGCCGACTACTGACCCATAATGGTTATAACATAACTATGAACCTACTAAATGATTTTCCAAGATACATATAGGTAAACTTCGCGTCTTGTAATTCAACACTATTATCACTGTTTGATAGACGTAGTTTCCTCGATTACAATCTTAGTAATGTAGTATTAATGAAGGCTTTGACCCGAAGCGCTTCGTAGACTTTCGATGGTGCGCAACTTATGGCCGCGCGACTTGAGAGAAAGTTAACTGTAGTCTGTGCTCGTTAGCGCGTTCACTAAGATCTTAGAGCAGACCCGCGCTACAGGCGTGCTGTGCTGCGTGCTGTCGGAGCGAGCTCACTCGCCGGCCACCCAGCGAGCGCGCGTCACCTGTGCGTGCAACCGCGAAGTAAACACGATGTTTACTTGTCGCACGAATGTTCAGCATCATAACAGAAAGCGATAGTGTACCAGTGCTAAACTTGTGAACGGTGGACAAGTGACTCGCGTCAATGCACATCACGTCGAAGGTTATTTAGTGCAAAAGTGCAACGACCAAACTATGACGTTCTCTGGAAACATGGAGAGCAAGCCGCGAAACGCTAAAGAGAGCTGGGAGTCAGAGGTGAGGTATATGATTATGTTCTAACAATCGAGAATTAAGATGCGTGTGATTCGCTTCAATTGAAATATGCAATGAATAGAAAAATTACTGAATGATACATTAAACTCATTGTCTTCCCGCTTTTTATCGCAGCTCCACATCACTTTCTCTTAACACAATGCGTCCTTGTCTTAAGCTCGGTTGTTATTGTTTTTCTATTAAGACATGCATATGTATAAGGAGCTTTTGTCTCTCGTATCGTTTCTTTGCATTCAAAATAAGTACCTATACATTAAAACAACAATAAATGCAATAAAACAGAAGATGTATTGACTAACTTGATTTTCTTATTATCCTCCAAATAGATTAGACACTACTTAATGCTTACGTTTTTCTACAAAATCTATTAAACAGCAATAAACAAAGCAAAACAAAAATCGGGTACTTTTATTTCTTCTCCGTTAATGTGATTTCTCTCACAATAATAAAAGAAAATTAGCATACCATAATGGAGAGGACGGTTGATTAGTTGCAATTGGAACACGCTAAATGTAGAAAGCTTTTTCATTTTCTTGAACATTAAAATAACGGAAGTAATTTAGCAATATACATAAACATGTACGAATAACAAACATTTAAAGACGACAACTTTCACTATGTTCACAACAAGGACATGAACAGTTAGTTGTGTTCGACGGCAGGTGAATTAAGCTCGCACTTGACCTCCAAAATTACAACATATATGTCACAGTCTACTTGAAATATTTACCTTCAATCAATGTAGTTTTTCAATAGAGTTTGAATGAAATAAATAAGTAATGAGTATGAAAAAGCTCTTTTTCATTGTAGCTAAGTGTAGAATATATACCATCGTACTCTTTTTAATAAATAAATACAATAACAACCTTAACTAATTCGATTACATGCGCAAAAACTTATGAGACGGAAAGAAATATAATAAGCAAACCGAATATAATCAATCGGACTTATAACCTGCCCAATTAGTCACGTCACGATTGTTTTTAAATATATTTAAAACCTCACGTTTTGTCGTTATATTTAAAGATTTGTATCTTAGAAGTCTTACTAAGGTAAAACCGTTACTTGGGGGTTAAATTATTTACCCCATCGTTTCGGACTGTTGCCCACAAAACCTCCAACCACCTATTCTTATTCAAACTTGAATTAATTCCTTACTCAGGGTCCGCTTGCTATCATATAGTCGTGATCTAAGTAGATTTTCTAGATTCTTTCATACAAAAAATCGTTCGTGCTCCTTGTACCGTGATTATTTGATAATTCGACCTTACATTAAGTCATGCTTGGCATTAAACTCAGCAAAACATTTTTTCTGTGTAAATTAATTTTTACTATCTTAAATGAAGGAATGTACTCATATGAAGGAATACGACATTAAAAAAATAAGAAAAAGAAGTATTAATCAATATTAACTAACTACTAACTAACAGACAAAAACTAAACTTTATATGTTGCTAAGAGACAAAATTTCCAGCTAGATACAATATCGCGTCCACATTTGTCCTTGTGTCCGCCACTCACTCTCGAATCGCAAAAGAAAACTCAGAACACAATTAATTGAATATTAAAAATGTCTGCGCCGCGACTAAACCCGTTTCGTTTCGAGCAGGAAGTTTTAGCACTGGTAAAGGAATATATAAAATAATTAAATTAAAAAGCAGTGTTAAAATAGTTAAAATCATTTTGTAACTTGATTCGATTTTAACAAAATATAGTAATCGCTTTTATGTGCGTCATTACTAAATTGTTTTTCGTTATTACCGTCTGGAAGAATAAACACACGACATGACATTTCATCATTCCATAACAACTGATTTAACCACCAGACCGTAAAAATGACGCGTTAACAATGACGAAGTAGGTTTTTTAATCATGATCGATGTTTGAGGCTTTGTATATCAATGAAACGGCAAGGTGATTAACTTCAATGTCTCAGATTTTAACAATAAATTAATCATATTTACTTATTGTTTAAAAATAGTGAAGTCTTATAAGACATAAATTACTTATGTATTTGGTGAATGTAATCCAAGATAGATACATTTTCAGTCCTCAAGGACATACGTATAGATTGGTATCACATTTCCTTGTACTCGTAGATTTAATGTCAGTGACCGTCACTTCAACAGTATGCTCCAGAATAACTTGCAACCGTGGGTTAAAGAAGCTTGGAAAAACAAAATGAAAACAATGTCGTGTTTAACTCGTTTTAAATGAGGTAAGGCAGTCATTAATCTATTTCGTTGAATTAACAACTGCAAATATCTAATTAACATTATGTTCTTGCTCGAATAACGTTTAAGTGTTCGATAAACGACATTCCTTTGCATTTTATGTTGAGTAGAAACGCCGCTACTAATAAAAATCTAGTTCAACGGCAATTTATACTTTCCTACGAACAAAATAGGTAAACTGTTGTAGTTATTAGATATAGTTGAATGTGGAATTGTATTTTATTTATCCAAATTGTTAATTTTGATACACTTCTTTTATCTGCAAATTTATACAATAAAGACTTACTATAAATTGAGGTAGCTTCTTGGTGTTAGCAAAAACATTACGCCAGATAATTTTAACACGGTAAACACGATTTTCTAGTTACAGGGCATGCACCTGTCGTATTTAAATTTATTAAGTACCGAACATCGATACGCAGGGCTGCCTCCTATTTATCTTTGCGAATTCAGAAAACAGGCCTGACGTAGATGTTATCGGGTCAGAGTGGGTGGTACAAGTTTATTTTTATAATAAAAGGTCACAAATATACAGTCGCTTAATTGATTTCGCTAAATTTGCTGCTCATAAGCATCTGGACGAAATTAACAGTAGCTTATTTGTCGATTATTTTTAAACAGAAGAGGAGACCAAACTAAAAGTCGATTATTTTTGTATTCCGCTCATGCTCTCCCTTTTTTCATCTTTAGTGTTGGAGTCTTCGTTTATTGATAGTAGCAGCCCTAGCCATACGGTAGATCACTCCACTAGTGAGAGTGTAAGTATGTCAGTGGTCAGTCGCTAACGGCGCCGAGTGATCCGTGATCCGGGTCGCCTCGCCATCGCCAGCGTAGCTGACCACGATAAAGTGTTATGCCTCTTTTTACGAAAAAAAACTACATCAATATTCATTCAACCAACATGAAATGACGTCTAAGATACTTATTTAAGTAAACTTTTATGAAATTTAAAACAACGTTTTTTGCTAGAGGTAATTTAACCATTGAGACAAATATCTTATTAAAACAATTCTTCTAATAATCGTTAATAACATCGTCATAAATCCATCAATGAATTATAAGCATTGATATTAAATACCATTTCATTTTTAAAAATTTTCTACACAAAAGAAACAGCATTCATCTGAGTGTACAATTATCTATTAAAGAGCGTGTTCTTTCTTATCTAACTCTCACCTCTGTTATCCACATTGAGTGGGAACTAACATGTATTGTGTACCGCCATACGTGACTTCTGTGATACTTTCTGTGACTGCAATTAAATGCACCCGAGTCATGTGTTCACGTGTTTCTAGAATAAATCTTAAGTCCACTCTGGGAAAATGTCTTTTCATGTTGTGTAACTATTCCCCTAACTTTGTGAACTCTGTAAACCAAACGTATGAAACATTTAGCTGTTCTGCAAAGTGTTCTCCTAAACGCTATAAAAAGCGCTGTTTTTTTTTATATAAATACTGTTTTATCAAATTATCTACAATTGTAATTGAAAAAAAATATGGTTTAGAATTAGGTGCAACACCTTCGGCGTTACAAAACATTTGGGCAAGGTGAACAAATTTTAAAAGTTCACGACCTTCTGAAATCGGATTTAGTCACGAGGTACATCTTCTCGAGAATTGTGTTTGTTTTATTGTTGAATTTCCATTATCAAAACACATGTATTACGACAATATTGCCATCCTGTATATTCTTTTATAAAGAAACAAAGATGGCAATCATTTCGTATCAAAATGACATTTGAAATTCACGGTTATTGTTATTTTATTATGGCTAGAGCTATAGCTATAAAATTTAACTTAAAGCATTAATATTTATTGACTATTTTACCGAACTGTAGGCTAATAGGTCTGTATACGAATGGTATAAGTAATATTGATACGGCGAGGGATGAGGCTCGTGTTTCAAAACTCCAGCCGAGACCGACGCCGTGGTGCTCCACTTGTATTACGTTACTCGGCATAGAAATTTAAACCGCTAAATCTGACCAAAGCCTTGCGCAATAAATATAATATCTCAATATCAAGAAATATGATCAATTATATTGAAAGGACGACTGTGGTTATTTGTAATTCTAACAATGAACTTGTCACTTGTCAGTCGCACGACTTTTAGGATATGGTCGTTATGTGAATATAATTCATGGTATGTTCAATGTTTAATTATATAGCACAGAGGTTTGCCATATTATAACAAAGATAATTACCATTTGATTAAATCACCTTGAATATTGATACAACTGGTTATTTTAATTTTAAAGTTATAGAAAACAGTGTTTTCTTTGCATTTTGTACAGAGCTCAATACTCAATAATATTGATTTTAATTTTTGTAAGCGTTTATAGTGAATCGTTTATTTTTTAATGTATCATTTTTTCTTATACTTTAAATGGTAAAATTGCTAGTTTAGCTTATTTTATAGTGATACTATCTTAACGAAAACAATCGTTAAATTGGTCCCGTGTAGGTCTGACCTTTTCTTAAATTCGACCTATGCTAGCGAGTTCAGTTATGGGAGTGGTATTCGTGCTATGGGTTTGGTTCGGCTCCAAATTGCTGTCCTTTTGTAAACACGTAAGCCAACTTCATATTTCAGCCACGCCGATATGAGCGGGAAAAATTGCTAAATACACTACAAGAACGTTTTTTACGTTTACCTTATATAACTGGGGAAAATTTATTATTTATTTTGACATCTAACACACTTACAGTCTTACAAATAAACGCGGTATAAAGTTAAACTTAGGAATAAACTGAGTATAAGCAAAATTTGTACTAATATTTGTAAGGCTGTTAGTAATTAAGCATGTAAGTTACTTAAGGAATAATTAACTCAAAAATTATTTATTGAGAAGTTAAGGTAAGCTCAAGTTCTTAATAATATCGCAGGATAGGGTAACTTCATAAATAATCAAGATAGGTGAGGTGAAGAATTCAGTCGAAAAAATCGTAGTAGTGAGGAATGTACATACAAGTAGCAACGGAATAGATTACTGTTCTATGATTATTTGTACTAGATTACCAAGATATCATATTATTAAGTTTATATATCTAGTTATGTTCTTGTGATTATCTGTTCGTCTTAATGTGGACAGTAAGTTCATTGCACCGGTCCGCACTCCGCACTCCGGTGTCCGCAGTCGGCACCATAACTGACGTAAGTTGCTGGTTGACAAAATTATATCAACTTTCACATCAAGGCACGATTGCTTCCAGTTTTAATTGTCGCTTTCATTACCGGTACTGCGTCAGGATCGGTTACATTAAATCGATGCAATTAAAAATAATGATCTTAATTGATTAAAAAATATTACAAGCACTTAGACTGCGATCTCTTTGAATTTGATTTGTAGAATCTTTAAATTACCTTTTCCAACTATTCTCTCTAGAAAGAAATGCAATTATCAAGTCGAATTTGATAGTTACACTTAATTAACATAACCACAATTATTGAATTTAACTATTATAGTTAAAGAAAACTATTAGATGTCTATTCCATACTATATGGAAAAACAGCAACAGGTGTACTAAATAAAGCAATTCCACGAATATTGGCACGTTCGTGGCCGAAAGTGAGGTTGTCCGCATTATCGGAGTTTAGATGTTAATGGAAACCGACAAAAATGCCTCGCGCCTGCCGCGCAATGCACGAACACCGGCAAAAACGTGGGTCGGATGTAGGTCGTCAATGAACACGCCTAACGAAAGCCTTCCACTTAGAGGACGTAAAGTACTTAGACACTTTAAGGTTGCACTTTCAGGTTTTTTTAAATGTGTTATGATTGTTATGGAATAAACTTTGGTCATTTTTGTGTAGTTATATAACACTAACTGCCCCATTTAGAGTCATAAAGCGGTCTTCCTTAGTCTCTCTTTAGTCACCAATTAACGATTTTCAATGCGGATAATTTAAATAATGTCAACAGGCCATAACCTCGTTCTCACATGCGAATAAGAAAGGTAAAATTTCACAAATATATATTTTATAAGCAAACTATCGTTATAAGTTCTTTAATGTTTGCTTGTAAACTTACTTAAAAATACTCAAACAAAGTAAATATAAAACAAAGAATAGTTAAACAATCATCAATGTAATCAAAGGGAAAATCAATAAAGATTTTTTTTTAAATCAATGAGGTACGTAGAGAAAAAAAAACACTGTCATAGTAAAAAGCGTAAACTTTCGAGCTATTCAATAACACATCGAAAGAAGAAACCCTTGTTGAGGATGACTTAGCCATAGTCAACCATCGCGGCTACATAGGCATAGTCAATTTACTTAGTTCCGGACGTTATTTCGAAAGTACCGCGGCATTTTGCAATAAAGCTCTATTTTACAAATACATAATATTGCAAAAGTTGGATGTTGCAAGCACGCCGCGATCAATGCAGTTTATAAAGTTTAACTTTGCAGCTTTGCGTTACATACCTGGATAGATAAATCACGAACTTAATTACATTGTTATATGCATTTTACAACCTATAAAAAGATTTCGTTAACAGAAAAATTGTTTAGATAAACTTCTAAGAAAACAATTAGATCTTTTGTTGTTACAGGTAATGTAGTTAATTATAATAAGTTTGTTCTATACGGTTCATTTTCAATGCTATAACGCTTATGAAACATTAATAACCTTATATGATGTATAACAATGGCAACATTAATGTATCGAGAGCAGTTGAATTTATTTATTCCCACTGACCTCGTCTCGATAACCAATAATAAGGCGCTAATTATTTTGTTGTCATTACCTTTCTTTTTAACTTCTCATTACGCCTTTATCGAACATTTTAGATGTTTATTAAAAATTCTGTGGTTAATAAGGAGCTAATTCTTACTTGCCCTATCTTCGAGTATTCTTTATTTGTCTACTCTACATCATGTAAGTCCATTTTAAGAGCGGGAAACGCTTTAAGAAATATATGTAATTTTTTTGTTATCTAAAACTATTTTAACCCAAAAGAAGGATTATTATCTTACTTACATATATTGGTACATACACACTTATGTAGTTTTAAGATAATATAGACAAAGAGATTTCAACTTATAGCTTATAATTTCGTAAAATTAACTGCTCTACTGCAGTTAGTGTGCTTTGTTAGTTTAACCGTCTATACTTTAGTATAGGTCAAACTAACCAGATTGGCATTTATCCAGTGGCATTCAGTTGGATTACCTTGACTATTTGTTAACTTTTATAGAAATTTGTTTTGTTATTCTGTTTTGAAACTTTAAAAGCTTAGAGTAATCACACCCACGCAATGACATCTAGTTGATCTCACCTTATTTGTTACATAATGCCTGTAGTTGGATAAAGTTTCTAAAAATATCGAATTGAGCAAATTAATAATTTATTTCTTTAAATGCAAAATATTTGAAAGTGATTTAAAATAAGATTTCAACAACGGATCAAGCGGAGGCCTGCGATTGCAATATTGTGACGCACTTTATTTTTTCTGATCTTAGTTTTATTGGTGTCCTTGATTTCTTCTTAAGGAATTTATATTGCATTGTAACAACTATTTCCTAAACAGAATATCTAGACTCTACTTCATAATAGAAGTAGAGAAAACATTTTATCTTTGAAATGTAATTAATCTCTTGTTTATTATTATGCCAATTTAAAGGGCCGCAACACATCTGCGGTTCCTCTAGTGTTCCATGTCTATCGTATTATCTAATATTAGACAATCTGTAAAGACAAATTGTTGCTTCGTAAGGGCTATAAAGCAACAATTTCTATAAAGTCTCTATATACTTGTTTCTCAAAGATTGTGAGCCCATAAATGATCAATACGCCGCCAATCACTTTTATTCCTATAAAAGTAAAAACATAAATCACCTGATTCGTGTCTTAACATCACTTTCTACGTAACCAGCAGTAATAAGCATTTTCTTGCTTAATCAGCTTGTAAAGAGGAAGTAGTTGAAATTACAAATATGGTTTCTCATTAAATATTCAAAGAGAAACTAATGTACAGGAAAGCTGACTGCTATGTCACCGTCTATAATTCAACACAAGTCGTTTATGGAAATATTAAAACGTAGAGAGAGTGTACCAGTTAAAAATGTGGACATTACGACGCAAATTATAATTATTATAAGTTATATAACGTTACTTAAAAAACGGAAGCGATTTTATAATAGTTACATGTTTGTAATAAGTAGAATTGATATGTAGTCTAGCGCAACAAATGTCTTATCAAGGCTCAGTTAATTTAAGACTAAGCACAATTAGGTAATAAATATCCAATAAAATAATAGGAGACCTCAATTTTGGTACACCATCACAAATGATTGTTATAAAACTATATTGAAAAATTTACTTCACGTTTGCGAGAATCAAATTGTACTTTTAATGTTGCAAAAAGCAATCTCGATTGTCTGGCATTTGTATCAATGGAGAGATAAAACTTTAGATAACCGCAGCTCCATAAAAAACTCGTGCATAACATAATGAATCAAAAAAGAACCAATTAATGACAAGAGGGAACCAATATCTCGACCTTGTTTAAAATATGTCTTTTAATTAATTTTGTTGATTAAATGTCCTTGATATTTAACTTTAAAAAGTTTTCCGGATTGTCGCCTTGATATGTTTATAAAAATTACAAGACGAATTGAACAACTATTGATAAGCTACAGTTACAAAGAACGCATAGAAATCACTAATTAACTTAAAAAAATCAGAACTTCTAATTAAGAAACCAACATATGTTCACAACATATTGCACGCGATGTTAATTAGTGAAATAATAGTATTTTAAGTAAAAAAGTTGCAAACATTACTAAGTGTTATGAAACATAATCAATTGCCGGCACATTTACAATTCATTGCTCTCTAACGTAATGATCACAATAAAAATATATTGGTAACACTTTGTAATCGGTTACGTCGTGCGCATTGCATCTGCAAAGTACGTGAAGCGTGTCCTTACTATCCTCGTCTTTTAAATGTTGTTTTACTTAAATGGTAACACTCTTTATATGGATTGAAAGTGATTTGTATAAGTAAAGAGAAGGTTACTTTGAGGTACTAGTTATTTGTGATTGTGTTGTAAATCATCACAACCAAGCCTTGTATTATGTCATTACCGCAAAATAAACAATGATTTTACGAGATGAAATTCGTAGAGTTTTGAAGTTACTACTGACGGTGTAGAATTCCTCCTTTCATATGAAATTGTATACGCATACATAACCGTATTAATGGATGTATCTATGCACAGAAGCAATTAAAAACCTTTACTTAAAAAAAAAACACGTTTAAAAACTAGTGCTCTATCAGTTCTAGTAAGCACGATGTATTTGTGTTTAATTCTTTCTTATTAATTAATTATTGTTTTGTTTAGTTGGGGTACGGATGGACAAGGAGCGGTCAGCGGCGGTGTCGCGGTCACCGGCCGCCGGAGTCGACGATGTCTGTAAGCAGCGACATCAGGTTCACCCGGCGCAAGCTGAGCCGGCCGTGCCGCGGCTGCTGCGCGGCGTTAGCGGCGCTTCTCGTGCTGCTCCTGCTGGCCGCCGTCGCCGTATACCTCGGCCGTTGGTACCATTATTATAATACGTACCCTAATGCTTATGTTACCGATAGATTGTGAACTTTGTCAATGTTTTATCGGACGAGGAATTTTTCAGCAGATTGGGTAAAGATAAGTTGGATTATAAAATAACGAAGTTCACCCTCGATCGGACTAGGAATATTTTTTCTTGTTAAAAAGCTAAATCAATTAATTATATATTTAAAAGCTATTGTGTATAAATATATATTTTTAATTGTTTAGTTCCTATGTAATTTTGTAAGTGGCTAATTTTTTAAATCGTTCTCTGACATTTAAAGTATAATCTGTTTACGATCGTTAATTTATCATTTCGACGAATAAACGATTTCTATTTCGACTATTAAAGATGAAGATTTTAATTATGAGTCATCAGATTGAGCGCGAAATTACCAAAGTCGCTGGCAACCTTCGACAGACCGGTATAGCATCGTTTGCGAATTCGTTCAAAAATATATCCACTTGAATATATTTCACAAGACCGGTGCTGGAATCGAGAACGATCTCAGGTATTACTCGAACGGGAGGATATGTCTTGGCAATGCCCCAACGTGGCATTCAGATATTTGACTGATTTAAGTGAAATCTCGAGATATCCTTTACAGCAGTGTAGACTATGGGCCTGTCAGGTGTAACGGAATGTTCGAACATTTAACAATGTTAATGATTACGTTATTGTTAAAGCTAATCTTGCTCTCAGATAGTTTCGTCTATTATTATTAGCTGATTATTATTTAGAAAAGTCATCTCGTCTTATCTACCTGATGGAAGCTTTGTTTGTCCTTAATTTTGTTAATAAATCACTATGGTACTTCAAAATTACGTAGTCTAATTAAAGATCAAATCAATATAAAGTTTTATCTATGGAATTTCTTCGTAAATAAACATGATGTCAGCAGTGTAGCATAAGACGACATTTGCCACGAAGTTGTGGCCCGTCACCGCCAGAGGCCGCTACGGACCGGCCTTGTATTCGCCGCAACAAGTGCTTCGATCCTAATCCGATAACTGATACCTTGTTTCTCATTATTTATTGACTGCGGAAGAAAAATTTTAGTATTTACATATCTTTTAAATGGTAAAAAATATGAGGATAAATTAAATAACAATTATATTATAGCTCCATTTTTTTTACAGATATGTACCTGTTTGGGGATCCTCTGAATCGGCAAACGTTCCGTGGATCATTTGTAGTGACTTCATGGGGGGAAATTGAGGAAGAAGAGAACGATCTGGAAGTAAAGAACAGCACGAGAGAATATGATTTACGGCAGGCGCTACACGACGCCTACAGTAATTCTGAGCTGAGATCCTGTTTTGTTGGCGCTGAAATTTTAGCTCTTGACAGGTAATCTTTAAACTGTAAAATCAAAATACAAAATGACACAGTAATAAATAAGTAGATAAAATTGTATTTCTTCATTGATCGATTTGCAATTATCTCAATCTGAAGACACATAATAATTATATTTTAGTTAGCGGTAATCTGTTAAAATTAATGTATTTTTTTTTTAAATTTCAGACAGTTACTTACTAACTACGTTTAAATTATGTGTCAATTCACCTAGTTTTTTAAACAACAAAAACGTGTGAAATGTTCGTCACAGTTCTCAATAATTAGCATTACATGAACACCACGTAACCACGATACGCACACGAAGCTTCTATGTCTGCTGATAATCTATTACAAAAGGTCGATCTACTTTAAGTAATGCACCGGAATTTTGACATTTGAGTAACTAGATCTTATACATAACGAGCGGACATTTGATAATCTTTTCTAATAGTTTTTACCACCACAATCATGTATTGATCAAAGCTTTTTTTAAATTAAAACTGAGGGTAGCTCTTTCAAATCCTATATTCATAATAAGCCAAATGAGAACAATAACTTCACTGGTGTGTTTATTGGTAATCGGTAAAACTTTTTAAAATAGCATGACTTGTGAGAATTCTCTTAAAAAACTAAACCCGGTTAACAAATAGAAAACATTTATAGCACATAAACAAACGGTACTAGATAGAAATTTACCGTGAGATTCTGTGCGTAATGAAATTACGACATTAAATTTTAACGCAGACATTTATATTTTGACGAAATAATAGTCCTATTCAAATATATGTTGTTATAACCATTAAGTAAGTGTTAAATTGTAGATGATTAAAAAACTAGGTCGAGCATTAAAAAACATTAAGAACATGTAATTTAAAGAAATTATGCATATTGCGAAGCAAAACAGTGATTTTCATTTCACCGCAACGTGTAAGTACTTATAAGCTTGCTGGAGAAAGTTCGCTTTCTCGACATCTCACGAGATCAGCGATCGAGCGTGCGACAGGACAATAAAGAAAATAAAAGTTCGCCGTTACATTATAGTGAATCGTAATTGATCTACAAATGTTATTTAAAGCATGACGCCAATACATATCTCGTATTGAACGATGTTACGAAACAATCGCATTCATGTCTCTGAACACACGACATCTCATGTTGAGGAACTGCAGATTA
>NW_013527915.1:6419189-6420322 GCF_000836215.1 Papilio polytes
CGTCAATAGTTTGTGATATATGCATATTTGTCTTGCAACAGTCAGATAATTTCTTATCGAATGCTTAGTAAAGTATAAGATATAGGTAAAGGTGAAATTAAGGTATTTGTACATTGATTTGTGGTTTTATATTTGGCACAAAGGATTGTATACGTTAAAAGAAAGGGCAAAATAGCCTTATATATGTATTGAGTGCGTGCATAGCATAGAAAGTACAAAGCTTAGAAATCCGATCACGCACAAACTTTCCCGTGTCAATCGCACGCAGTACAATGCGTCTCGCGACAAAAGTTCACTGGCACCTCCGGCTGGAAATAGGCGACAGTATTGCCCATATGAAATCAGGTCATCATTACTTTCGATCAGATTATTCCGTATTAAATTAACATTCTATCTAGTTAACAATAGACGTATACGTATCAAACACTTACCAGCTAGAGTAAGTCATGTTGATATAACACTTCTAAGCTGCTAAATATATTAAACGAAAAAATGAGATATTTATAAAACAATGAATATGAATAGTGATGATAATATTTGGTAGTATTCCTTATTTTATACAGAATTTTACGAATAATATTGAAGTTAACCTTGTTTCAATACAGTGCTGAAAAAGGCGAGCGAGTGCACTTCGAGGTGTCGTTCGAGCCGATTTTTACTGCGGTGAGCACGCCCGACGTTACAGATGTGATGGACCGCCAGCTCAGATCACCCACCGGATACTTCAGCACTATCACTGTTCTTCCTGACACATTACATATTGAGGTAAAGATATATATATTTCAAACCAAAATGACTATGCAGATCTATATGAATTAATAAATTCCCCAACCACCCATAAGCCCCGACACCAATAAATCGTAGTACTATTTTTTAGGAAAGTTCAGTAATATCTTCGCAAGCATTGACGGAATCTGACAGCTTAGAAGAGGAGGCAACGACCACTGAGATGATATCATTCGATCTGGTGGAGGAATTACGGGAGTGTGCGCCCCTCACGCTGCCGCTGTGTTCGCACTTACCCTACAACATCACCACGTATCCCAACCTAGTCGCACATCCTTCTAAAGAAGCGTTAATGCGTGACTTGGTGGCTTTTAGAGAACTTTTGGATGCTGAATGCTCACATTTAG
>NW_013527915.1:6420450-6421447 GCF_000836215.1 Papilio polytes
CGCGGGATGTGGAGCGCGCCTGCCCGATAGATTGCGCGCGCACTTCGACTGCGCACGATTCCCTGATTACTTCGGACCTGGCTCCTGCGCACCTGAACCCGGTAAACATCCCTCAATCCACACTCCCTTATATCCAATTTAATAAATGAATTTTGTAGTAAGACAAACTGTTTGAATTCAGACTGTAACGGCGGTCTGCGGAGGCTGACGCTATCGCGACGCGCGTGCGACGGCGTGCCGGACTGCGCGGACGCGGCGGAGGAGCGCGGCTGCGCGCACTGCGCGGCGGCCGGCCAGGGGGCGCTGCGGTGCGCGCTGCACCCGCGCTGCCTGCCGCCGCACCAGCGCTGTGATGGCATCCCGCACTGTCCTGATGCCAGCGATGAGGCGGGTTGCTGTAAGATTCATTTTATTATTTATGCTCTATACATCATTTACAAATAATATTTTTTGCTATTTTGCGTCATTTAGTTTTTTTTTATTATTAACTGAATTACTGTTTCACATGGCAAGACAAGACGTCATATGTTGGCATTAGAAAACTACTCGTCGAAAATTTCCAAATGAGAATTGATATTAAGTAACATCGATGGAGTTATTTTCAAAACGCATATTCTAAAGATAATAATTATTGCTTAGCGCTTTGCAAAGCACACAACTATTAAAATGAATAGTAGGCCGGGCTAACTGCTTGTTTGAACCTGTGGCAAGGTCTTCTTGATCATGCGGGTAGCGACTAGCGACATTCTCTACTATTAGGTACCTTACTAATAATAGTATCGACAAGCACTTTTAGCGCTAAAACATTATTTTTGCAACTGTTTGTATGTATGTACTTATGTTTTTGTATGTTTAAACTTGATAATAATGAAATATCATAGTTTAATTGACTATTTAACAAGATGTGTATTTCCAGTATGGGTGACTCGTTCGTTGACGTCGTGGAAGCGCGAGACGAGCGAGAGCACGCTGGGCGCGCGCCGCAGCCGCGGCGGCT
>NW_013527915.1:6422427-6464161 GCF_000836215.1 Papilio polytes
GCCTTCCCGAGGGAGGTATGAACAATCAGAGTACATGCAACTCACTGGGCTGGACAAGGAATAGAGATCAGTTGCAGAGGATCCATGTAGTCGCAACAACGATGCAGAGCTGCGAGAATGTTAGCATCGCAATTACCAATGGCATTTGTGCTGAGCCACTTTATGATAAGGATGATTGTGATGTAAGTTTATTTGGATTAGACACTTTTGTACATTTTCATCTTTCTTAACTTATAATGTGTAATACTCGACCTATGTCTTATAATATAATGTCACAAACAATTTATCTTCATACATGTACTCTATACACTAAGTAAATTAAGGTTTTTGTACCTGTACCTGGTATTAAAGTATTTTATGTAAAATTTTAGGAAGAAGAATATGCAGGAAGTTCAATGATGTGCTTTGATGAAAACTCAAAGAGATGGAGTTTAGCTGGAGTCAGTGGATGGAGAATAGCTTGCAGTAAGATAGGATTGGGTCGACCGAGGATCTATGATTCAGTCTCATCGCATGTGGATTGGATTCAGAAAACAATATCCAATTCAGCAAGATGACCTTTTTACAACATCTAGAGTTACAAAGACTGTATTCTGTGTCTTCTAATATTTAGAGTATGTTACATTATTTGTTAATATAGTTGTTAAAGTTTTAAATTCTCGATTTTCATATTCTTCTCATTTCCGAAAATGAAATATGTAAGTAAATTTACTATTATGTAAAAATTGATAAGACAAAATACTCAGTGGTCTACTAATCAGCCATTTTTATAAACCACTTTTTTATTCTTGGCCTAAAATGACTGTATTTATATTGTAATTAGAATAAAAAAATAATTTATTACTGAAAATATTGTACAATGTAATTAGTGTTCATTTATTGTAAATATGTTAAGTAATTAAAATATGTACCAAATTAAACTGTTTAAAATTTATCAGATTTATTTCAATTCCTGGCTACCTTTAATATTTGTAAACTATGTTCATTTTTAAAATTACTGTAATATAATGAAAGTCATAATTTTCCATAAAAAAATTCAGAAATAAATTGAAAATAGGTTAATAGTCATTTAAATAATCTCTAGGGATTTATAGTTTTAGCCATTGCTTCTATTAGTTATTGTAACTCAGCATTACATAGATCCGTGTAGGTAAAAAAAACAACAAAGTAAATATAAATAAACTATATTTAAACTTCAAACATCAATTTACTTAAGAATACCTTCATCTCTAAGTTCATTTTTGATTTTCCCTTGCAGATTTTCAGGGAGATGTTCAATCTCTTTATTTATGTATTTATTCAAATCTACTAAGGGTTTATAATGCTGGTGTACAATCTGCGAACCGGCAAGCATTGAAAACATTGCCGCAATCGAAAATGATACATATTGACCCCACGTAACTCCTGCTGGCATCTTAAAGTGTGGTGTACTTCTTTATTTTATCTTCAATTATATCTTTAGCTTGGCGACGTTTAAAAGTAGTATAAAAGTTAACTTCACCAACTTTCCAATTGATCATAGAAAATTCCAATGCTGCACCGAGGATAAAAAACATTGGTAGGAATCTATACATACCAAAAGTCTTTTTTCCAGGCCATTTGTTTACCAACTTGTGAATCCAACCTATTCTCATTTCTACTTTATGTAATAGGTTAATACTAAGACATGAACTGAAGACAATTTGAAATTATATCAACTGAATAAAATTCGTCTGTGTCACATTTTACTTTAAAAAAAGATAGAGAATTTACGTCGTAAAAGTAAATGAAAACGATTAATCAAAGAGAGAAATATAAATCTTCTTTTAGTTTTCTCACTGCCTAGGATTATTTTGACGGTAACTGAGTGGTGACAAGTGGATGACAGTGACACTGCTACAGGGAATACAACAGACTAAAAAAAATCTTGGATTACAAGGAGTAAAAGATTTCTATGATCTCAAATATTGGTGGAATTATAATAAGATTTTATTTCTACGTTTTACTTAAAAATTATGTTTCAATTTTCCTTGAACTTGGAATAAGAAAAACTTAAGTGTCATAACATTGTATTTGACACATTAGAATTCGATTTAATTTGACATTTGTAACCAAATTGATCATTTGATCATTGATAACCATATCAGATATTATCGTAATTAGCAACAGAAAAGCTTTTAAGCTTACTTTGACCAATACAGTCATACCTCCTAGATTTATGGCTCGTTTGAGCTTCGCAAATAAGATATAAGTTTAATGGATTGTAAACAAAAATGTATTTTTGGGCTCGAATATTTTGAATCAACACCACCCATAAAGATATCTGAGGGAAGGCAAATTGGATTGCACCAAACAGGTTGGGGTATATTGTCCGATTATTATTTAGAATCGGTTAAAATAAATAGCCAAAAGGGTGGAGGGTATCTATCATCTGCGACATTGAACGTCGGCGACAGATCAGGACAAACTACTTGTGTTGTTAAAGGCCCAATTGTTGGTTTGCTGTTCGATTTATCTTTAAGTGAATGGTCAAATATTGAAAAGCTATGTGGTGATCGTGATCAACTTTTTTATAGATATTTTCATAAAGGTTTATGCAAGTCTTATAGCTGTGAACAAAAGATGTTTTATCATTTTTGTCTCAGTAATCAAACGCAAAAATTACTCGTTGCTGTTTTTCGAAGATCTGTAAACTTAAGGAATAAAGACCAAAATGATGCTTTACTATACATAACGGATCTTAGGAGCTGTGATAATTATATTTTAGACTTATATTTGAATTACCTCAGAGAGAAAAGATTTTAGGTGGACTATAGTAGTAATTATATTTAATTACCATTTTTATGGCATACAATTGTTAATGTTATATGATAATTTGCCTAGTAAGGTAGTATATGCAGGAACCCTGATAATGGAATGGAAATCCTGAGGGACGCTGAAGCAGATGTGATAATTGCTAATCTAGTGTCATCACAATGTGATTATAAAATAATAAATATTAGACCTTATAAAATTAAACTTTATGTATTATATTACTTTGCTAATAAATGAAGTCCAAAGATGTAAACGATTTATAGGGAAGAAAGGAATTTTCCTGTGCAGTATGAGTATGTTACAATGTATAATACTGTAATAAAGACATAAATAACATCTGCATGATCTATCATTGGAGAATTTACATTTATATTGATACCTGACTTACCTTACCTTGTTCAATTAATATTATCATAATAAATCATGTAAATGTTGAAAATTGTACATTTTTATTAAATTAAATATTTGATAAACTATTTACTTTTGTTATATTTCATAACTATCAATGTAGGCATGGATTATAAGTATTTTTTCCATTACTTAAAATTATCCAAACACTAGTTAATAAATAGCTGTTACAAAAATTATAACTTTTACAGTTAAAGTGATTAGGATAGTGACCAAAACACAATCTATTAATATACATAACATGTTTGAATATCATATTTACAACATTTAATTAAAATGTATAACAAATATTATATTAAAAACATGATATAAGATTGTGGTGTGTGTGATTGTTATAAAGAAGGGGGGGGGAGGGAGAGAGAGAGAGTGAGTTAGTTGGAGTTGGTCAAGAGATTGACAAAATATATTTACATATTTTGTCTTGACTTGACCACCCCTGGCGCCAAAGCTGGATCCGCCCTTATTTGAAGGTCAACTATAGTGTCTCAATTGGCTCAAAGACTGGTTTATAAAAATTTCATTTTCAATTTTACTACTTTGCACTAATTAGTCAAGTCATAGTAATATGATTGTTTTATCTATGTGAATGCTTATCTGTTGTTTGCTATATCAAGTGGTCTCCTTGCCCTTAACCTAGTTTGTTAAAAAAACACTTTTATCGGTACAGGTAGAGTATTTGAGTAAACAAAAATTAGCAACATTACAATCAAACCTCAATTTAAAAAATTAGATAACTACAACCCAACTTATAGATGACAAACCTTTATTTTTGAATTAGATCACGGGACTTAACAGCAGGTCATTTAACCGCTGAGTCATAGCTAACAACATTAAAGATTGAACCTCGTTACGGTTACGCATGTCATTGTGGTCATGATCTAAAACTTAGAAAATACGTGTTAAAACTACATTGTAAAATAATAATAAAACTAAATGTTAATAATTACTTGCGATTGAATGAGAATCTTTTTTGTGCTATAATAAACTATGACAACATTAGAAAGTTATCCCAAATGCAAGGTAATTGGTCCTTCGTTGCAAGTACAAGCGCAGCGCGTGGGCCACGACCCGTGTCTGGGTTGAAGCTTAAAATCTGTGGTGGGCGTTGACATCTAGTGGGTACTATGGTTTTTTGCCAACGGAAGGCAACATCGATATTTAAATACATTTCGTAGGCGAAGGCTGCTCTGCGGCGGAGTGCTGACAGTGAGCTTCGTGCGGGCGCGTAGAGCGGACGTGAGCGCCAGTGAGTGCGAGCAAGCATCCCGAGTGTAGCTGCAGCGATCGAGATACGAACACAGTCATGGAAGTCGCGGGTCAGTGGCGGCGGGAGTGGGCTGGAACGGCCGAATATGGAAAGGTAAGTTCGTCCATTGCAGATTGGACACCCCTTTCATTCACGACACTTGAGAAACTAAAGCGAGTAAACAATACCAATCGCAAATCTATCATTTAGGAGTTGTGTGTGATTTATCGTTTTGTATAATTAAGATATTGTTTCTAAAATGTCAAGCGTAGGCTTAAGTGCTGTCAAGATTGGATTTAGAGTGTCTGTTGTTTTATTATCTCTCGGAACAGATTTATAACTGTGCAAGTGACATGAATTACGGCATTTTAGATTTACAAGCGGCCACTGCCAAAAGTATAAGGCGGTCGTGTCCTTATACGGTTTTAAAAAACTCGAAGCCGAGGTATTGCCGGCAGAGACCCGCAACTTTTATACTTGGTATAACCTAAAGTGAATCATTCGCAACCACGTCTTAAAGTTCAATGCTGGAGGCAACTTTTTTCCTAACCCGTCCGAACCAGTTTTCAGTGTTATTGCTCTTTTTTATTTAACATAAAAACTTTAACCAAGCAATGATTAGACATCTGCAAACTACGAGTAGTTGGTGCGCTTTTATTTAATTTAATAATAAGTAGTTTGCTGAATTTATTGTTTGGCATAAAGGTCATGGAATAAAAACAGACAGCTGAAACTCTTTTAACAGCATTATTCGACATACATAAACATTCTTGTGTACAAAAGTAAGTTAACGTCAGTTTTCATTAAAATTATTTCCTTTGCAAAGAGGAAATTAGTAAATGTTCGCAGCTGTTTTTTTAAATATTAAGTGACGTCCAAAATATTATCTTGTCAAGCTGATAATATTAAGAAGAATTCAGAAGATATTTCATATTTTTCAACTTTTTTATCATATGTATAATTTTTATAGCAAGAAATTAGATCGTCTTACATCATTAAACGGTATTTATTACCGAATTATAAATATGATAATGAATAAATGTAATGTCAATAAAATGTCACGCTTATTTTATGCACAAATAAATACAGAGGATTTAGAAAGGGAAATGTCTCAATACTGAATAGTAAACAAAAATGACACCTTATTTAAAATATTTACATATAGATTAACGATTGTATAATGCATGCCTGCTCTACATGTTATACAATAATTAATCTATATGTTAATATAATACTTAAGATTAATATTAGATAAATTTTAAGCGTCAGAATGTAACTTTCAAGCATTAATTATAAAAAACGCATTATTATAGTGTTAATACATAATACCGTATCGACATATTGCGTATCGTGAAGCAATACTTTTGAACGTCGAAGTATTATGTTTCACACGAGGGGAGAACTGCGAGAGCAAAGTAGCAGCAGACAATGCTGATGTACTATTATTGTTTGTAAGCATACACCAAAGCAGAATATTACTCTGTGTTCAAACACTAGCTCTGTATTCGGTTCTGCCCTCGTGTGAAACAGGTATTATCGTGCGAGACAATGGTGATTTCTGCGCTGACAGTCGATTATCGAACAGTGAAAGTGGCTTCGCACGTGAGGAAGCTACGGTCTCCTTGTAACGATTATTCATTATGTGCTAATTTGTAGGAAACGGAAACAAATAATTAAAGATTTTTTGTCATCATGTAGAGTAAATAAAATGAAAGGAAAACAAAGCGAAAGTAATAACTACGATTAAGATTTTATTTTATTTGGTAAAAATAATAAAACAGGGTGATCCTATTGTTTTGGTTTCTAAAATGTAATGACGTGTTTTATTCTAAACAAGTTTTGTCGTATTTGTAAAAATGCTTTGCTTGCCGTTATTAGCAATGACTTTACCAGCTAATCAAATGAAAGACAAATAACACAACATAAACAGACATAATATCTAAGATACTTAAGGAACCGCGATCGTCTCATTATAGTTAAGTTATAGTCAAGTTACATCAGTCCGTGTTGCGTTGATGTCTTTTGTTCTATTGACACTAATATTCTTATAATGCTATAAAATTATTTTTATTGTCAATTTCAAAATAGCTTATTGTATTATTAGTGTGGAAATTTAGGTTAACAACTAATATTATTACAATTTATGTTTTTCATGCTGTTTATTTCAATAACTTGTATAACGCATACAGTTATATTTTTGACCGACTTCCCAAAAGAAGGAGGTACTCAATTCGTCTGTATGTTTTTTTTTGTCAAATAAAAATTAAATGTTTTAGAGGACCACAATGTTAATGTCACTAACGTCAGAGGAGTTTATTAAGACTGTTTAATTCTTAATTCCTTCGCAATTCTGAAGGAGTTTAGAAAACGAACTATCTACTTGATTAAAACATTTTTGTTAATTTCAATCAAAAGTATTATAGATTTTTTAAAATCAATGTTGAAACCTTCAAAATTTATTTTTAAACAGAACGATTACGTATATTGTGTTTGCTTTGTCGATGTTCGTGGTTCGAAAACCGCCGGATATCCTGCACTGAGGTCGCGACGAGGCTGCGCCAGGCGCTACTGTTGTAAATTACATCCAGTCATTATTTAATATATCCATCAAAAAATGGCAAGAATGAAAATTGTATTTTTTTATTGAAGAATAAGAGGTCTCGATGATTCATATGGGTATTAACGAATATTGTTAATAATCATTAGCATAATTAATCGTCATCGTTTCGAAGTAGTTTGTTGATCTGATGATTTGTATGTGGCCGGTGTTTTCCCACAACCACGTCATACAGAATTAGTTTTGTATCGTAATTGTCGATGGTGCAAGAGTCGTTGACCGAACATAATCGCATCGTTCTTTGTATTTTCATTTTATAAATCTTTATCAGAGCGAAGACTGACAGGTTAATTTGCGATGTTAAATTAACACTAAATTGTAACACGATAACCGTTACGTTATATTAGCGGTTGGCATCAAGCGCGGGTCGTGGTCGCCGGTATATCTAGTCTAGCCGCTGACGTCAGATCATCCTTCGAATACTTGACCTTAATCTAATAACAGTCACAGTATTATTACAATAGATATATTGTCTAATAAGATCGGATGAAGTCTAAACATTTTAAACAATAACATTCGTGTGTTTTGATTCATCTTTACATAACTTTCATAAAGAATGGCAAATATACACAAAATGTAATATGACATGGTGTGTAAGACACGGTTATCCAGGTATGATTGTACATTTAATTATACCACACACCTACGTTAAGCGAAACTTGTCGTTCATTGGAAAGATCGCAATCTTGAGGTGCCATTTCATTTCGCCCCCGCGCCGCGCCACTCCGTGCCGCGCCGGAGATCACGTCACTCGCAACAATAAATATGTATACCTGTTTATCTTAACGAAGGTCGCAACGAGAACGCGTAACTTAGGATTGACAATTGTGAAGGTGTGTCCTTACTTAGGGACATTTTTGACGTACTTCAAACACTCTTAAATTACAACTTGTAAAGATTTTTTTTGTTATCTATTCTTATAGTATGAGGAATTGGTTACAGGAATTAGATATTAATTTCCATGACTTGACATCTTCAAAATGATTATTTGGTGCTTGAAAGGCTCTACGCCGCCTACTCAAGTAAAGGCTTGTTATCGACACTGAACATATTATGAGAGGCTTGCGAACAGTTATACAAGTGAGGTCATCAATACTTAAGATACCGTATGCGTGCGCTTGCTTCGTTATCGATTCACTTGGAAATGTCGGTGAAAAACTTGTTGCTTTTTATCATTAAGAAATAATGTTTTTTTCGTTTTCTGTGAAACCCCGTTTTCTTTGTTAAAAACCCAACATAAAATTGTATCTTAACTATGTCTTCTTTATTTAACATACGTCTTTTGTATTTAGTCATTTTTAATTAATCATTTGCAATTTATTCATACGACCTTCAACCGTTGTCATTTCAATACGATTCAGATAAGCTTAGTTTATATTGTTGACCATTAAAACAAAGGCAAATATGAGGCAGAATAGAAAATGCCACTTTGACTAACCTTTAGGCTTCATTTGATCTCGGATCCAAATAATGACTCAATTTTCTCGGTAAATTTCTACTCTGATGAATTCAAGGAAGGAAATCCTTAAATCAACACCGTGACTAAAGTTAAAAAGGTTTATTTAGTAAATTACAAGAAATTAATGGTACAACAAATTTGACACATAAAAGCAGGAAGGAAGATTTTCTTTACTCCCACGATCGATACCGTGGCAACACATTGCTGACAAAACAAGCATTAAAGTTCAACGTACTTGGAATATTTGCATGTTTTTTATTAGTACGCAGTTAACTAATCATTAACTTATAGCATGTAAATAATGTGAATGCACATTATTTACAATGGAAGGACATTTCAAATCTGTGTTTGCATGTTTTTGTGATTTATCGAACCAATAACTAAAAAAAATATGTTTTTTTATGATTTAGGTAAACAACCACTTGATAAGTGTTATTTCATAGTCCAAATGAAATGGTAACTAAGTAAATACCAAATATATTTCTTCATAACTATATAAGATGAAATAGATTTTTTCTTTCCAAAGTAAACAGATAAAATTCAACGTCCGTATTAGTTTTTCCGCACTTCTATTGTACTATACTATCTCGTACTGATAAACGACAAAGATCATTTAAAATCTCTCTAAATTATAAGACTTGTGAAATCATAAAAAAATACTCCAAAAATCTTTAAAGAAAACAAAAGCTGACCACCTTTAACTTTGTGCAATCTGTGACATTGGCATTTAAAATAACGATTGCAAATATATTTACAAGTTTTTACCTTTATAAGCTTCTAATACATATTTCGGTAGAGTTATTCGTACGTAATCCTTCTTTGTATTTAAATGTCTTAACCATTTCGAGTTGTTTGATATAAAAACTTTTGAATCGGAAAAAGTAGATGACGTTATTTTGACGATCAGAGGCGTGGGCTGCCAAGGTTTTAGCGAGCCGCTCCACGCTTCCTATTAAACTACGTCAGTGGCAACTAGCAACGCATGTTTACTTACATACTCTTTCTTATAAACCTTTTAATGTTTTTTTTTTAATGTAGATATAAACTTGCTTATGACGGACATTTTAAAGTGCATGTTATAAACGTCTTAATAAGAAATTGCGTGTGTTGAGTACTTAACGCAAATCTTAATAAAATTAAAAGAAAACGCAATGAGTGTTTTCTGCTATTGTAAGTGTATATTGTATTCTATATTTTGTTGACCATATGTCTTAATTGTTAAATATTTTGCACAGGTTACTGAAGGCGGTGTGACGAAGCGCGTGGCGCGTGCAATGGAGGTGCTGCACGCAAGCGCGCCGGGTGCGCGAGTGCGGGTGCTCCGCGCCGCGTACCACTCCACCGCGGGCCCGGGGGTGCCAGCCGCCTCTTACATGCTACAGTCCTCCAGAAGGGTAAACATCACTCTTAAATCGACACATTTATCTGTTGTAAAACTTGGAAAATTTGAGCTACTTCACAGTATAATTTTTGAATTGAAATAGCCTAAAATTTCTTACCCTTAACTATAGTGATTTCTCTGAAATACATAAAGTATCTAAGCAAAGATCATACTTACCACGATTCTTGCTTCGAATACTGCGGGTCGACTATGCATTTTGATGTTTATTTAAACATACAAGTATTCAATACACTCTAAAATAATATTAATAGTTATGATTAGTCTTGAGTTGCAATTGGCAGTAAAGCACTGTAACAATTTATGTAACGAACACCACATCTATCCGCAGACATATTACGATATCGCAATGAACTCGTGCGTGGGCTTCTGCAACTTTCAAAGTATCAACTTAGTACATGACAACTGATATAGTAGGTCATGTTGTACATTACAGTATTTCGGTAATCAATTTTTAATAAGAATTACAAAAGAGGTACTCTTCTAGGTCGAAGTTAATTTTTACTTGATAGATTCCCAACAAATTTTCACAGTATTGTTTTACTCTGACTTATGTTTTTATAATTTTTATCCTATTAATTCCAGGTAATATCTTCTGGATATGACTTCGTCGAACCAACATCATTGCCGTCAAAGCCTTTGGAGATATCTTCGATACCTTTAGAGATGGTAGATTCAGATGTTGAGAAACAGAATTATAAAGTAACCGAACCCGATGACTTAGATATATCAGAACCGTCAAAATGGCGCAGCGGTGCCGGAAGGAGTTCGATACGAATGCCGAGTGAAGAATCTTCATCGGCCGACAACGCCAGCATTATTGACCTCGATTCCAGAACAAATCGAAGAAATTCCTTTAAAAGTCATTTATTCGAACACAATGAGGGCAGGATAACGCCAACCCATCCTAAAAATAACCGAGTATCACCATTATTAGATGCACCTGTAACACTAAGTACCCTTAAATACAAATCTCTCTTAAATGGCAGCGACGACTGGAATAACAGACGAAAGAGTTATAGTTTTGAAGATACAGCACCATTAAATAAAATAATTTTAGATAGAAAAGACCGATTTGCAATTGAATCTTCTACCGACAGTGGCATTTGTAAGTCTTCTGAAATCGTGAACGATGTAGACACTGCACGCCAATATAAGAAGGACAGAAAGTCTGAACCACAGGATGAAACATTTAAAGATTGGCTGTATAAGAACAGAGCAAGTCACGTCATGAAGCCTGTCAAAGAGCATAGCGTGACACCGGACCGGCTTAGTGACAATAATATAACACTGCAGTCTTCAGGAAAAGTATGCATCACACTTCCAGTAGCAATCGAAACAGGAAATGGTTACGAGTACAGGAAATCACAAAACGTTGACGAAAATGATCGTAAATCCAAAAAGGTAGAATTTTGTAAAACTGAATTACATTTTGCGGCAGATACAGGAACCGTTAATATAATTGCCACAGATGAAAAACCACCCCCTACAAACGATTTTAGACGACGGAGGAGTGCCTTTGTTCCTATTAGCGATAGATTCGAGAAGTCTGTCACTTTGTTCGGCGAAAAGACTGACTTCCACGGAAGTGGTAAAAGTGAATATTTTTCTAGTTACAGCACTAACGATGTTGGTGACTCCGATGAGAATACAGCAGCTACAAAAAGTATTCTCAAAAATAAAATTCCGAAACCCAAGCCATATCTCTTAGGAGAGAACATGTCACTTGGGGACGATGATAATGTTAATAATGTGATTAAAAACAGCAGTGTAGATGATAACAATGGCATATCTGGTGTTACTCTTGTTAATGCCCAACTTCAGGCAGACAAAATATACAGTAACGAAACTAAGCCTAACTATTCAACTAGTTCTGGCTCAACTGCTTTTCTTCATAGATCTTATAGGACCACCAATGAAGGTAAAAAAATAATAATTTACTAAAATAATTGATTTAATGGTATTTTTTATAAATATTGATACATTTGAAATGTTAACTTTCAGGTACCTTCAGACAAGGCAGTTTTAGGAACACTACAAAGCCAGTAATGGAAACTAACAAACCATTGCAATTAAGTAATGAAAAGGATGAAAAATTTTCAACTAACTCTGTTAAAAGAAAATTACAAATGATTCAAAAATCGCCAACACTAGGAGTTTCGAATACGCGCCAGCTGAGAGAAAGCGATCTAATGTATTTTGGCATTGCAAAAGATCGGGAATGCGATTCAAAATCGCATGAACGCCATGAAAATAAATTATACGACAAAAACAATGAGCAAGAGGAGATATTTGAATCAGTCAGATTAGTTCGAAAAATTTCTAACAGTGTTTGCAGCAGCGATATGGAATCAGACGAGGCGCCCGAATACCAAAATATATTGTATAAAACAAATTATACGCCTGTTCCCGCTCCTCGGGGACGTAACAAATATGACACGGAAATAGAAATAAAAACAAGGAATTTGAATTCAATAGAAGAGCAAGATAACGACGATGTTCCGACGACTTTAAGAAGGTCCAGATTGAGGAGACAAGAGACGACCAGCTCTTCAAGCCGTAGTATATCTGAGCCACCGAAGGCTAACAGGTTGCGCCATAAAGAACATAACCCACAAAAGAGTAGTTCAAGAAATTCTCCTACCTTGCGGTAAGTCTAACAGTATTGCAAATAGTAAAGATTTATAACATTCATCTCGTTATATTTATATTTATCGATATTAATAAACACTGTAAAACTTATGTTGTAAATAACTACTGCCCTTTTAACGATATTTCCATTAATAAATTACATTTTTAAATTGCAGTGCGAAGAGGAACGAATTTAAGAAGGAACATGATATAGCAGAAGAAACAGTTTCTAAAGATAGTTCGTCATTGTACGTCAATCTAAGGCCAAAAGAAAGACACAATTCAAATGATAAAAAAGATGTAAATCAGCAATATCGCACAAAACCGCAATCAAATCTAAATGAAAAAAATAACACCATGGAACGTATAAAAGCTAGAAATACTAATCACGATGAAGAAAGAAAGAAAAACGTTACAAGATCAGATTCGCTAAAGAACAAAAGCAATATAAACGAAAGTTCACCAACGCGTAAAACTAGAGTTCAAAGAACAGAAAAACTCGTTACTCCTGAACTACCTCATAGTGGGAGAAGGAATAGAAACGAGGAAATTATTTACGATAGAAACAATAAAACGCGTGATAAAGATTTAACATCTGGTCAGAAGGACCATCGGATACGATCACTGCATCGTCACGTAAAACCTGTACTTGATAACAACTCCTTGAAAAAAGAAGACAAACTAAAAGCGGATGCTGCTAAAGAGTTTAAAGAAAATTATGATATGAAACATATTATACATCCCACTATTAATAATAATTTAACCAGCATTTCACAAAAATCAAAACCATCAAAGAACAAAATACCCGACAATTATGAGATGAAAAAATCTAGAAGAAGTGAGTATGTCATAAATTACGATGACAAAGAAGGAACTGTGTCATCTGTAAGAAAAGTAAGACCAAAACATGGTTCTGAAATTAAAAACCGTTCTGCTAAAGAGAATAAAGAAAATGCTACTATAGAACATAATGTTAGAATTAAACAAATAAATAAAATAGCCCTACGTAAGTAACTCGTATGCACATGATACTCATTTATAACGTAAACATATATAACATGAAAATATTTCAGAAAAGATTCCTGATCAGAAGGAAAACGGATTTATGGTTAAGGACAGAAAATCAAAAAATGTTCATAGACCTTGCCAACTTTTATAATAGAATACTAGTCTACTTAATTTAATCGTGAAAGAATTGCTGGAAAGTTAAATCACAAAGTGATTTATGAAAGTCGGTTTGTTTGTTGCTGTTTTATGGGGAACGAAGTGTAACAATGATCTCACGGTGATTTTTTCTAATAATAACGATTTTGTATTTCCTCTAATAATGCTAAACTCTAACCTTATATTAACAGTAATATAAAACACATTTTAAATTACTACATTTTGTTTTATTTATTAATTAAATAACTTTTTACCATAACATTCAAACTGTCGTCAAAGGATCTTTATCACATTCGCTGACTAAAACTTGAATTCGATTATTTAATTTATTATGCAATTTTATCGAAAATCCACGTAAAAATCCTCTCTCAGAATCCGAATGGTTGGTTAGTATGACAGATATACCTCTCTGGGTGGCATCTAACACATCATGATGGAGCATTTCTCCTAAAAATATAGAAAATTGCGTATTACAAAAATGTTCCATAATTTGATTTTTTTTAAAAATAGCTGTATTTATGGTTAGACTCGCAAAAAGAGATTTGGATGAGTATGGCAAATGAAAAGCGAAATTTTACAGTATTGACATTAAAAAACGCATTTTATTACAATATTCGAATAATGCGAGTAAATGTGTATACACTAACCTGTTAGAAAAAGATCTGCGTTCGAGACATTCTTTAGCACCGACCCTCCGGAGCCCGCACAAAGTGCCACAGTTTGTATGGTATCATTCATAGATTTACCACAACCCAGAGCTAAACGTACATATTTTAACCCTGTCACTTTCTTTACTCTGCCCACAGCATCGGTTAAAGGAATGTTTGAATTTAATCTGACAAACCTGTAAAAGAAAAAACAAAACGCTTACAAATATAAAAACGAAATGGCAACACTGGTGACTTGTAATTGGTCTTAAATTTTTTGTTTGTTTTATTTTTTGTAAGTTAGCTGTAAATCCATAAATAAATAAAATAAATCTCTCCCCACCTAAGCATGGTAAAAGAGAACGCAATAAGTATTTTTTTAAATATATTTTTAGGGAAAAATATTTCTGTAAATTAATAAAACTATCATATTAAGTTACCTCCCGGCTCCTGTATTAGGATCAACACCAGGTACAATGGGTGTAGCTTCATAGTAAGGGAAAGCAGACGCCAGCCAGTCGTTGACGCCGCCCTGAGTGCTGTCCCAACTCGTGTGAGGCGAATACAACGATATGCGATTCTCCAATAGAAAAGAAACAATGCGCTCCTTCCATGAACTGAAAATTTAGAAAATTATTCCTTTTATAATTTTATATACTAGCAGTTGCTCGCGACTTCGTCCGCGTGAAATTTAATTGAATTGAAAAATACAGCCTATGTTGCTAACTGAAGACATATATTTTTAATGGTGAAAGAATGTTTTAAATTGCGCAGTAGTTTTGAGTTATTTATACACAAAAATACAAATCTTTCCTCTTTACAATATTAGTACAAATAGAATAATCATTTATGAGATAGGATTATTTGACTTATAAAAAACTGACTTCTTTACCTAATTACCGAAATACTTAAAACTATCAGTAGGAAGCTTAAAAAATCAGATGAATTGTACCATATTAAAAAACTATATACCTTTGATTAACAGATTTTAAAGGAGCAAATATTGGTGGGTGGTATGAAATAATCATTTCACAGCCATGATTGTGAGCTTCTTGCGCCACATTCTCTGTCAAATCGTTGGTCATTAGAATTTTAGTGATAAGCCTGCAACAGAAATAATTATAAACAAATAAACTTTGAGACAAACTGCCTTTGTACTCGCGACAATTGGCAAGCAGACCCGCTCAGATCACTATTTGATGTTTAGATGTTTTTAATAGTTCAAAGAAGCTAATTGTAATTTTTTTAGATGAAAAGCAATCTTGTCTCGATAAGGATTAATGTAAATTAATAAATACATACCGTTCAGTGTATGGTTGCACAAGCAGTCCAGTGTTATCCCAACTCTCAGACAATGCTTTAGGAGCAAAATCTTCTAGTGTATTTATAACTTCTGCCAATGTAATCCCATTACCTTCAGAGTTAGACATTTTCTGGTTTACAGCAAAAGAAAAAAATCTTTTAATTCCACTTGTTCTTAATATATTATAGTATCTTATTGAAAGAAACATTAGTACACTGAAAAGATAAGACAATTCAAACCTACTTATTTCTACAATAAAAAAATATTTTTTATACATACAAGTATAATGTAAATAATATTGTACATTTTTTACAAGTTTATTATGTCTACCACCAGCATTGATTTATGGATGAAAACAGTTATTGTTCCAATACAAAATATTTATAACACTTATATCTTAACTTTGATACAGTTTTTCTTTGATCACAAACACTTTTGTATAGCATAATTAATATTATTTATAATATTACATAAAATATATAAACTACGTAATTTATTTGCTATATTACAAATGTATGTTATTCAGAATATTTCCATATTTTTATCTCTCCATCATCACTGCAAGACAGTAATTCTTCATTCCCCATTGGGTTCCATGTAACACAGTTTACATCTTGAGAATGTGCATTCAACTGTGTGGATACCAGTTCAAACGTAGGAGCATTCGGATCTGAATCATCTGCCTCCTTGAAGATTCTTATAATATCATCACCACATGCTGTTGCTAATAGGCCTGATTTTGGGCACCATGCAATGTCATAAACACATCTTGTGTGATATCCAGATAAAGTGCAAACACATTTCCAAACTGATTCTTTATCATCCACAATCACACCTTCCGGGTTACCAGGTTTATATTCTTTCCAAATCTTAACTGTTCTATCATCACTGCAAGTGGCAAGTCTTTCTCCAGTTTTGTCAAATGCAAGACTCCAAACAGTTGATTCATGTGATTGTAATGTAGCTACACAGGACCAGTCATTGTCTAAGCTATCCTCTTTATACATTTTTACTGTGTTATCATATGATGCTGATGCCAGAATATCAAGGGAAGGGTGCCAAGCCACCTACAATAACAATAAAAACATTTTATCTTTGCTTAAGATAGTAATCAATTAATGTATGAATAAAATATACTACAAACTTTTTTCACATCTTGATTGTGAGCATTGAGAACAGCCTCACATTCATATTCATCATCTCCAGCTACTTCCCAAACCCACACTGACTTGTCACGACCGCAAGTTGCCAATAGCTGACCTGATGGCGACCATGCCACACTTTTTACTTCATTCTCATGTCCCTCTAATGTGGCATTGCATTCAAACTGACCTATTAACATAAAATCTTTTGTAACAATCAATTATTTACAGTGCTTCCCATATATTTCAATTCAAATACACACCACTTTTCTTGTCCCAAATAGCTGTTGTGGCATCAAAGCTTGCTGAGGCCAGAAAATTTCCACATGGAGACCATGCCACTTCTCTAATGGTGCGCTGGTGTCCATCAACAAGAACAGTCTTCATGGTCCAGTCCTGTCCTTCTTTACTCCATAATTTTATAATTTTATCTTCTCCACAAGAAGCAAAAACTTTTCCTTGGGGATGCCATGACACATTCCAAACAATACCTTTGTGGCCAGTTAAGGTCTGCAGTAGTTCTAATCTACCCATTTTTGCCTGAACATAATGATATTTTATTTTTCATTTGGTCTCTTTCTTCATTTCTCATGTTAAAAAAGTTCCATACATTTAGAGGAATATAAGAACCATACATTGGTGTAAAAACAATTGACATGTTTTCTACTACTCATGTATTGATATTGTAAACCACTACCATAAGTGTATGAACAGTAAAGGATACATTTGGTATTTACATTTCATGTCATACATAAAGACTCACAATGAGAACTTATTAAGCATCATAGCTTTACAATAATTACATCTTTTTACGAGAAATTATACTTTAATATAAATTTAATTTCACTGTATAAAACATTATTTAAATGAAATACTTGTGCACTATTTAACACAAACGTAACAATATAAAGTATTAGATTTTTATCAATATGTGGGTGGTGTGAAAAATTAACATAACAACCGAAATTACACAATAATGAAACTATCAATAAGTGCGTGACTAAAAGAAAAAAGAAATTAAAAGTAACAAATGGCTAAAATCTTATCATGAGTTACAAAAAAAATGTTTCTAACCTTAGTACCAGATCCTTATAGTTGTTCAAATCTTTTACCTTAAATGTATAACAATGGTAACTTGTATCCAATTTTATAATGAGTACTCTAATACAACTGAAGTTAAATATTAATAATTAATAAATCTAATTAAAATGTAAAATTGAGAGTTATAAATTCAAGCTTGTCAACTGTCAATGTCAGTCAGTTGACAAGTCATTTGTAATCAATGTGTGAACCGAAACAGAAAATATATTTATAATAATTGTAAATAAATTATTCATCTATTTATAGAAAAAAAATACTAGGCATTAATTTTTTTGGAAAATCTCATTGTTTATTTATTGCTTACGTTGAAAGAAGAAACAAACATTATCTTACCATTACCTTGGCCACGTATTTCAGATCGGTATTGAAAAAAAAAACATACCGTCGAATTGAATACCTCCTTCTTTTGGGAAGTCGGTCAAAAAGAAAAAGTCAAAGTTAACTGTCATCTGTCAACCTGCCAAGCCAGTCCAATAAAATATTCAAATGAAATTAACCAAACTTGCAGGAAGTTAAGTAATTCTAAAAATGAAATTATTAAATGAATTATTGATTTAATTTTCGTAAACTTCTACCATCTAAGTTGTCAATTTAGTAAATAGATAAGTTTTAAGTTTAGAAATTAAGAGGTTATTATAATTTTTAAAGTTTAAACATTCCTAGTAGAGGAGTGCGGTTTTGAGTGTTTACTAGTAATAAAAATGGAAAACAATCAAACAATTGTCCCACCGCATCTTAATGCTGAAGTTTACAGATCAGATACAACTGGCACTAGTACATTATCCTATTTGGATTATATTCGACTTCATCCAGGTGAGCACATTTCATAAACCTTTATTTTGAATAATTGAACTTTTCAACATTGGAAGATAATTACCAAACCTAAATAAAACATAAATGAGATGAAGATTCAAAGATTTTTTAAATCACTTTTATTTCTTTTAGACGGAACAATATTAATTGGATGTTCAGAATTAACCGGACGTTATTGGAATGGCGGTGTCAACATAATTCAGTGTGAGGGTAAAGATAAGAAATTTGATAAAACTGAAAAAAAGAACATAAGCCTAACAAGTGGGACAGCAGATGGGTGTTTTGTTGAGAATTCTAACAAGGTAATGTTTGTTTATTGTTTAAATTGTGGATAAAAAATCTTTGTGTGTTTACTTTAATAAAAAAAATGTAATGACAGTGAAAGTTTTAAAACAATTCTTGTAAGAATGGCCCACAACTATTTTTCCAGGTATTACTTTGTGAGGACAGTGGTGCTGTAAGTATATGGACTACCAGTGATGATGCATGGAAGCAATGGACTGAGGAGCTGTCAGTAGCTGAACATGATGATGTGATACTCTGCGTTGATTGTTTGGAATCTGGAAAGAAATATGTTACTGCTGGTGCAGATGGTAATGTGAAGGTAAACATGCTTCCTAACTTCAAACAGCCCTACAAATATACACAGTATAAAGTTAAACTTAGAAATTAACAGTGTAAGTGCCCGCTTTAACATCTTAGCACGAATGGGCCTGCACGCCCGGTGTAATACCACAACCAAACAGACAACAGGCGTGAAATAGAAGCAATTTTGTGTTTCGTTTGATGAGTGTGGTGCCAGAGGCCTAATTAAAGTCCCTTTCTCTTTACCAACCTTTTCTTATAAGGAGAGGATGGGAATGGGAAGTGGATTTGACGGTGGAGGAGATGCATAGGAAGGGGTAATATCCTCTTTATGTGCGTCTCCTCCTCTGTCGGATAAGGGTAGGCAACGCATCTGCAATTGTGGATGTCTATGGGCAGTGGAAAATGTTCTAATTATTGTATTATATTACAGGTTTGGGATATATGTGATTTGGTTTGTGTAAGAAATTATGACTCGGCTCACACAATGGCTGTAAGCAATGTCTCTGTCAGACCTAAATCACACACCTTTGCAACTGGTTCATTGGATCAGTTTATTAGTCTGTGGGATGAAAATATATTTCAACCTGTTTGTGGTAAGTTAACTTTTTATGTAATCACTGGTTTATTCAATTTTTTATCTGGATTTTCATTCATAGCTAATATTTTGTAAATAGACATTGTCAAGAACAACTGCGGTATTCGCTGTCTACAATGGTTGGATGAAAATCGTTTGGTATATGGAGATGATGTGGGTGTATTGAGCCTAGTAGATATCAGAAAGCCAGGAGAAGGAACCAAATTATCTGAATTTCCAGCTGCTGTACATCAATTAGCTGTTAAATCAGGGTATGACTAATAAAAAAAGTTGTAAATCATGTTTTCGTATGCTTACAGATTAAGATTGTATTCTTTTTTTTTCAGTTCAAATAAAGTGGCTGTATGTTGTGACAATAAAACAGTGACAGTGTATGAAATTACATCAAATAGCAAAATTAATATGACATATAAGAACGGAAAGTTGCATAATGGATTTGTAAGAGGCTTGTCATGGGATGTAAGGGATGAAGATGTTTTGTATTCTGTAGGATGGGATGGTGAACTATGTAAGCACAATGTTAATGAAAAACGTATAAAAGAAGATTCTTAGTGTATATTTTTCCAATAAATGCAATAAGTTTAACAAGAAGTTTTATTTCAAAAGTTTTTTATAAAGTCAACTCGACTTGGCAGTTGCAAACCAATAAAGTAAAATAATTACATTTTTTCTTAACTTTCTTGATATTAAAATCTATTGACAGTGGAAATTCACGGTTTTTTTTTGTGTCCATATAAATTCGAAGACAAATCCTTAGTGAAAAAGTTGTCTGGAAAGTACAAATAGAAAGGATGAAGCAATTAAAAGCTTATGTGTTTAAATGCTGAAGAAATCATTTATTATTATAGAATAGATAAGTAGTTATTGTGATAGGCGTTGCAGTAGTCAATGTCCGGCGGGGGAGGGGGCGCGGCGCTCGGGGGAGGGGCTGGGCGAGGAGCCGCGCCGGCCCGGCTGCCCGGGGCTCTTCAGACGTACCATTGTATCTAAATGGCGAAACCTTAGAAAGAAGATATAATTAGTTTATAAAAGGGTTAAAAGAAGTTAAAAATGTATAAATATGCATAAAATAACCTTTTAGCCATTATTTATAAAATAACGGTAAAATCATCTTATTCGTTTGATGGAAGATGGTATTTATTTCCTAATACGTACCTCAACGGCAAATCGTTGTTGTCGTTATCGACACTTTGGAAGAAGAACGCCAAAGGCCAGCTGATCCAAGAAGATTGTTTCCTAAAAAGAGAAGCATCCATTGGGGTTATTCCTTCTAACAATTGCAAGGTACTTTTATATTACATTACGTACGGTGTGGTAGGCAGCACACCGCCGGCGTCCGAGGGCGTATCGGGAGATGCGGGGGCAGCGGCAGCGGCGGCAGGTGGGGAGCCGGGCGTGGTGGGCACGGGCGGTGGCGTCTTGTTGATTGCCGGGTTGTAGATCTTGGGGTCGCTGACCATGCGGACGAAGAACGAGCGCTTGTGGGCCAGAGCCGCGCGGTGGCGGCGAGCTCTTTCTTCATTTAAGTCCTTGAATACATGTATACGTAAGAGATCAACTGTAGTCCTATGATGTATTGAGCAAAAATCACAATTTACTACAAATTTCGAAAAATATACATATCGCCATGTTTTGAAAAAAAAAAACTTTAAAATCAATGGCTACATTAAAAATATTTAGGTTTCTTAAACGAAATGTTATTGGTAGTTTAATGAAAATAAAAAAAAAATGTTTTTCGTTATCCCTCGATGTAATTTATCAAAACTTACTCGTTCCTTGTCCGGACCCTCCAGTAGCTCGGTAGCGAATTCTGTTATGATATCCCAAGCAATTTCTGTAAGTAAAAGGTATAAAGTGAAACCAAAGTGAAATATTATTTCAGTAACTGTTTCGTGGCAATTGAATATTGAAGTAACAACATTGAAAACTAATTTTGTTTTTCTTAATTAACCCTATCTTGTTATATGTTTTAATAGAAATTTAATTTAAATTGGTTCTACAGCGGGTATTTCTGGGTCTGCTAAACTAAAAACTTGAGATTGAAGTAAAGGAAACAAAGGTCTTAACGTTCATCACACTTATACGTTAAAGATCAACAGTTTACCGATGTCTTCCCGAGTCGCGTGCTGGTATACGACACAGAAGCGGATAACGAAGCGATCGCGCACGGACGCGGGTACCATATGGATCTTGCCCGAGGCGTTGATGTTGGTTAGCAGCTTCTTGTTCAGCTCGTCCACCTGCTCGCCCGACTCCTCTGGACCTCCCACCAGACGGAAGCAGACCAGACCCAGCTACAATAAATCAAAGAATCAATAAAGAGAACGAAACGACGATTAAGTGTAAATTAGTATGTTCTTAAAAAAAAGGTTATCATTTTGAACTGAAATCATTTTATTTTTACCTTTACTTGGTTGCAGACTTGGAATCTCTCATCCTTCTTCACGAGTTGTTCAAAGTACTTGGCCAGTTCGCAGTGACGGCGTACATACTTCTGCAAGCCGGTGATGCCGTAGCTCCTCAGCATGAACCAAAGCTTGAGCGATCGAAAGCGTCGGCTCAGTGGCACGCCCCAGTGTCGGTAGTCGATAGCAGTGTGGTCGTAGCAGTGCTGGAGGTACAAAGGGTCGACAACTAGTGCCGACGTCAGGAGATATCTATTGGTAACCCACAGGAGAGAACTGTCGAAGTTCGTAAGCATCAGTTTATTAGGGTTGGTGTTAAAGGAATCTGCGTATTCTACACCGGCTAGATGATATTTGTGCTCGGGACAGAGGAAGGCGCTGCCGGCGTATGCGGCGTCTACGTGCAACCACACGGACGGGAACTTCCTCACAACGGGACCTATTTCAGTTAGAACGTCGAACGAACATGACGAGGTTGTTCCCAACGTGGTTCCCACAAAGAACGGAACTAGGCCAGCCTCCTCGTCTTCTTCCATAGCCTGAAATTAAATGAGAATTAACAAAAGTTTCATTAATTTTAGATATGTATTAAAGTATACTATCATTTTCTAAGCTCATAGTGCACATAGTAACTACTTGTAAATAATCAGTATTCGCACAAATATTTCGCTGTCATTAGCATGCGTCGGATCAGAATGACACTCAATTGAGTAGAGATCGTTTTAATTAAAGCGATCTTCATTTCTAAAAGGGAAGAATGGTGAATTTCAGTATATTTGCGTCATAGAAAGTTGTTCACAATGCGGCCGTGTCTGCCGGCGCGCCACGTATTTCCGGAATCCGCGGCCGAGTCATTAAACGGCTGGCAGCGGTGCCTGCGGAACATCACGCCGCCGCCCGTCGCCGCCCGACGCCGCCCGCCTTTTCAATTATCTCTCGATTATCTTCACCGCGCCATAGAATCTTTATAACATACCACTCCTGCTTTTATTAAAATGTTCGTGCTTTCCTAATAAAAGTTAAGATTGCGATCAAACGTGACCCTGATTTACTGCATGAAATATAACTAGAGACACTTACCTCATCAATCAAATAGATTTATTTTTACAATCATGTTAGGTCTAATTGACTAACTTACTTGTTTCAAGGTTTCACCTCTTAGTGCGCCATTTTCATCTGGTTCCAAGATGCGCATCTTAACAAAGCTTATCATGGCCGCCTTCTCAACGCAAGAATGCGCCTCTTTGGAGCAGTATGCGATCAATTTTGACAGCAAAAGACCTTCATCCACGGTAGGAAACTGATGTTTCAGGCGTTTGATGCCGTTAGCCCTTGCAGCGAGCATGCAGACAAGTACACATTCGCTTGCTGAACCCTACGAAGGTTATAAAAACATATCATCCTTAACCTGAACTTTTTTTAAATAAAATAAAATTCATCGCCATTCTTGTTGGACGAAGCTGGAAATTCCAGCAACATGTGCGTAATGGAGGTCACCCTTTCGTCCGCAAAATCTTCAATTGAACATGGTAAATGACAGAACTAACTATAGATGCAATGTGTTTCTTACATTACGTAAAGATATACAGCGATAGTTATTCAGACTAACATAAAAACTAGTACTTTTATTATTGGAGTAC
Organism: Papilio polytes; assembly: GCF_000836215.1. Lineage (NCBI taxonomy): Eukaryota > Metazoa > Arthropoda > Insecta > Lepidoptera > Papilionidae > Papilio > Papilio polytes. Next base: position 6,446,379 of record NW_013527915.1, read on the forward strand.
AGATTTAAAACCGTAGTAGATTGATAACTCACTTCAATAACACCGCCTCCTTTGCTACCCTCTTCCAAAGCTAGGAATGCTGGAGGTAAGCCAATCGCTTTACCTGAAAATGAAAATTTACCTGTAATATTACATTTATTATCCTATTAATCTTATTGCATCTTATACTATTAAATTATATTTTTAAGACGTTAAATGCCACCGAATTGCCCTGCATGTTCATTTCCATAAACTCGCGGTGGTATAAACGGTGTTTACCTAAATAGCAACATTATTAATGCTCACCCATCCAGTCTAGCATAATGATTTCTAACTCCGTATTTGCAGGTGCTGCTGCCTGTAAAGGTTGAAAAGATTATTTATAACCATTAAAACATTGGTGATGACATGTGATTGGCAGTTCACAAGTAACTATTGTTAATTGAAATTGTCACTAGTTACTCGTATGTGCGAATTCTTCCATTACTGTAACGTGTACCCAACAATTAGTTAGTTTATTTTAGATTTGCTATTACGATGATGAATCAGTTTCACTGTTGTGCGGCGACCGAAAATAAGAGTGCTTAGGTTATTTTACGGCAACTTAACTAAAGATACCGGAAATGTGCAACGAGTTTAAAGGGCTGTAATTCAACGCATTCGGATTTTTATGAAACATACAAAAAGGTTAAATTCAAGTGTATCATTTTGCAATTACATATTTATTTAAAAAATTCAAATTGCCATCAATAAGTAACTGTTTCTAATTGTAGAATACTATTAATAGCTTTGAACATCGATTTCAGGTGGCAGTCGTTTAATAATTAAAATGGAACATGGATATTCAGGTTACGTAGTCTCTTTATAATTTCGCAGTTTTCTAACTTAGAGTCTACAGTTTTCACTGACCTATGTAAGTGTTCATATAAAGGCTATTCGAATAATTATGTCTTTCTAGATTTCGCCCTCGACTCCGTCTGCGTGTAATTAAAAAAAATATAAGTGAATAGGCTATGTATTCTTCAAGACTATCCTCTACATCTATGCCAAATTTCATCGAAATCCGTTCAGTCGCTTAGGCTACAAACTCTAAATCCATCAATCCATCTAAACTTTCACATTTGTAATATTAGTATGATAACTATTGCATTATTTAAGTGTAATAATACTTTTGTCACTGTGATAGTTTAGTGGAAAAGCTATCGAAATAAGCATACATCGATAGAGTTTGAGGTCCGAATTTTGTAAATATTCATCTTTTGCGTTTGGGTTCAATAAAGTTTTGTTTCTAGATTGTTCTAAAATAACTGTAACATTCATTGAAATAACTACTTTTTTTTTACTATGAAATTGGAAATAATTCGAAATTCAAATTGTCAAAAGAGAATGAAAGTGATGTTAATGATTTTTTGTTAAAAGTTTTTCATCAGTGTAAACGCGTGCTCCATGACTCGTCATCATGGATTTTTCAGGTTAAATGCGCACGAAATCTCACTGAAGTGGTTGACGACTAATTGGAGATTCGCCTTTAACTTTTCAAATACCATTCAGTGCATTTTACGTTATGATTCAAAAAGTTTTTAAATAGAACAATCGCATAATGTATTCTAGCTAGATTAGATTAGATTCTAGATAGACATTAAATTTCTGCCTGTGTTAAAAAAATATAACTATTTTATCTAGTTCGCTTACTAATCTGACTAAACTAACTGACTAATAGTAGAAGACTTAGACGAATATGAGTTTTATTAAAACAGTCGTTATTTTTACTTCGCTTCCTTATTTCTGTGTTATTCGTTTTTACATCCCTACTTGTCTTGTAAAGAATTTAAAATCGAACTTTTATTTAGTGTTGTACAGGAAAAAGTCACAAAAGTACGTGATTAATCACGTTCCAATCAGCAAAGCTTTGTAATGGAAACTGTTCTCTTGGATGAGTACAGGAATTTTACATCAAAAAATTCCTTTTAAGTATTAAGTTTCTTTACATTCTTAAAACTATATTAAAAAAATGTAACATTAAAAAATTGTGTGGAGTTTGGATTCTTACTATAAAATGTAATTCTTACCCAAGAGAAACCAATGCAGGCTATACCAGCGGACAGCATATCTCCAAGAATGGATGGATAGCCGTTGCCTGAAGGGAAGTAGGCATGGAAGCGAGGATGCTGCCAGTGCGTCAGGCCCGGCATGATCTTGTTCTCCACATCGCACATCACGTCGTCCCAGCTCTCAGGGTATTCTGGTGCCGAAGGCGGCAGCGCGGCCCGCAGGTACCCTGGCTCCACAGACGGAGTCACGCGCCGCGATCTAATCGTCGTCATGTAAGTACAAATATAATCCACCATTTCCTTCCCGCGTACTCTGAACTCTTCAGTGTCCATAGCGGATTTATTGTTTTAAAAACTTTGAAATGAAAACTTTTTTATAATAATTGTGCAAGGGTAAAGGCAGTTGAGGCAGTGGTGTCGGCTTGACGACCTCCGACAGACTCGACGGCCGGCCAACAATCCGTTGGTCGAGAGGTTGCGCGGGGCGGCGGCGTGGGGGCGAGGCGGGCAGGGCGCTAAGAGTATGTTAGCCCGCGCTTAGCTATGGGGTTAAGTACAAGCGTAAACTTAGCGATTATACTTAACTTTAAAAAATAAGATTAATTAATTTATATATAAAAAATGTCAGATTTTTTGCTAGATTCTTTATTCGATTTGAAGTTTCTAAATTAACAATAGAAATTTACAAGAAAGTTATCCGCCTCCGCTTCCGCGTCCTTCGTCACTCGCAATATATCCGCAGTTTATCGGCCCTTTGCCACTTCATTCACTCCTTGTCAGCTAAACGGTTTCCTTCTTACACAAAAATGGGGAGAAACTTAACAAGAATTTATTGATTTATAATTTTGGTAATTAAAAAGGTCTAATGCGTCAGTCACAGTTTAACTTAGCTCGAGGCATCCCTCAGGAACTTAAGTCAAGACTATTAAGTTACTGAGTTGGAAGACAGACAAGCTTTTGGGTCTCAAAAGGACCAACGCTTAGACTTGAGTAAAGAATTATAGTAATTTTAGTCATGTAAAAATAGTAAATACAACCTTATAACGTTAGTCTTAAGTAATTATTATTATCGATCAATTTTATTAATATTAAGATAATAATTATACACATTATGTACGACTATTTTCTAATAACAATACAATTCCAAATTTGTACATCGTGATTGTAAACTGCCTTTTAATACTAAACTGTAAATTCAGATCTTTTTATATATACGAGTAGTTAGTTTTATTAAGGTGACTACTATTACAATTTATATCATTCAGTTTGTAGAACATTATCATTAGATTGTTATCAATAATAGAATTGAAAGTTACCATTTTGTATTTCGTAATTGTTTGCCTTTGTCAGTGTATAAACATAACCACATATATATCTAACTAGCTGTTGCCCGCGACTTTGTCCATGCAATATTAAGATAAAGAATAAGCCTACAATCAAACCTCATCTATGTCAGCTCAGTATAAGTGTCAGAGATTACCCGTAGGACAGACGGACGGACAGGCATAAAAATTTTAAATGCGATTTTCGTTATCAACGTAATACACATCTTTCCGAAATCTGGAACATTTCTTTTGATATTATAAACAGACACACCAATTTTATTATATCTACAGATAGATAATTTCTATTTACTTACAATTTACCGTATTGTAAGCCTAGACTTCGTGTACATAGAGTTAATATTTAAGGTCTTCCGTTTTAGATCAATGTCAGTGGGCATTGTAATAAAATCCGACATTAAAAAGTGTAACAGAATTTAAATAATTTGTAATTCATAGAAGATTTCAATAAAGTAATATAGACGGTAAAACGCTCGACGCACTCAAATGGTCAGGAGTACGCCTCTTTGAATATTCATCTGAAAAAGCTTATCCTTTGAGTTAACTTTAGAATTTTTCATTATAGGCCAAATGGTTAAGTGCCGCCCGGGTGTAAGGCACCTTTGCATTGCTTAACCTACAAAAGCCTACGGAATTATTTATTTATTTATAAATAATAAAGTATTGAAATAAAATAAGCGCAATACTTTATCGTAAAATTTTCTCTTTCCATTGTAGTTGTATGAAAAGGAATACATTAAAAAGTAGTAAATATATTTAACTATTACACTTCATAATTCATACATTTATACCAAATTTTATCTAAATCCGTTCAACCGTTTTATTTGCGAAAGTTTAGATGGATGGAAGTGTGTTAGAGTTTGTAGCTAAACGGTTGAACGGATTTCGATAAAATTTGGTATAAATGTAGAGAATAGCGTAGAAGAGCACATAGACTACTACTACTACACTACTGTTTTTTTTTATTCCTCGCGAACGGAGTGGCGGGCGAATGATGGGGACATAAACCAGAAAGTGTTGAGATTGAATGTGGATGGCTACAAAGGAAGAGGAAGACCGAAGAAAGTATGGATGGATTGTGTGAAGGAAAATATGCTTAAGAAAGGAGTGGATTCAGATATGACGGCTGATAGAGATGTATGGAAGAGCAGCACATACTGTGCCGACCCTCCATAAGGGATAAGGGCAAGTGGATGATGAACGGAGTGGCGTGCGAAAGCTAGTTTAATTATAAATTTCACTCGTATTTTTTGTTAAAGGCCTTATTTGTAAAAAAGGATTTTATCAAATCGTTATATGTCATTCACAAACATGTTCGGACACTATAAAATTCAGTGTATAATATTTGTAAAGCATTCCATCAATAGAGCATTTTTAACATTATTTTCCGTCAAACTTTATAGTGCTATGAATTCGAACATCACGATAAGGCACTCTTCTCATGAAATACTATCGAATTAGGGAATTATGAGGAAGCAGGAAATAAATAAATTGGGTTTTAGTTTTTATTCTACTAGCTTTCGCCCGCGACTCCGTCCAGGTGGCCAAAAAAAAAACAAAAGTGAGTAGCCTATGTGTTCTCCCAGACTATCATTTATGTCTATGCCAAATTTTATTGAGATTCGTTCAGCCGTTTAGGCTACAAACTCTAACAAATATCTATCTATCCATACATCCATCTAAACTTTTGCATTTCTAATATTAATTAATTAGTAAGATTTAATTATAGCAAGGTAACTAGGACACCCGAATCGACAACTTCCAAATTTGTCTCTTGCACATATTTCTTTGAAAATGTCTTTGATTAGTCATATTTTACCGTAACTTTAAGAGATACATGTTTTAGAGTACATTGCACTTAATTTTAATAAAATGCTGACTGCATCAAATCGTACATGTATAGGCGGCCTATTGACGTTGTTGAGCGTAGGCTGGGCGGGCGACGCGCCGGGAGGTCGCCGCGCTGGAACGCGCATTCCTTCCGCCCCGGAATACCAATGCCATATTATTATGTGTGATCTCTCTCTGTGCAATATGCTTCCACAGACTTGCCTCCATTCACTGCTTACTCCTCTACGTATTTTACGCGTTTTGTGATATACAAAATTGTTTGATTTTTCTTAGCAGTAACGTATTCATTATTATAACAACGATCACCTTCGTTATTGTAATAATCATTCATGAAAACAATTTAATTCAACATCAATAACTTTTCTTCATATCATCATCTTAGAAAACCTAATTTAAATCGCACATATTACTGTGAAGATATTACAATGAATGATTTATACAAAGACAGAAGAATCTAAATTCAAAGATAAAAGAAGAAAGAAAAAAGCAAAGAAGCCAAGTAAAGCTACACGTAGAATCTCGTAGACAAGCGTAGCGTTTAACAAGCACTCATCACAATTTAGTACCGATACGATGCCTTTTCTATACTCTATTGTAGTGCATTTTTTTATCCAGTGTAGAGACGTGAAGACCTAAGTATTTTTTACAGAAAGTAAAGTATTAATTTATGCGCATGATGTTCGACTGGCTGATGTAGACGGCATCGTAGCGCGCTGATCAAGTAAAACAATTTAGGCGCTCCTTCCCTAATCGAATTTCTCGCTACTCCCTCCTCCAGGACTGCATTCCGACACAATTATTGAACGCAAATTCACTTACCTTCATCAAGTTATTCCAGTTTCGTTCTTGCGTAAAATATGCTCACTTAACATTGTTTCTCACATGTTGGATAACTAACTTATACGAGTTCTTTACTTATAAAAATTCGATGTTGTAATCGTTTATTTACCTATACAATAGTTAATGGCAACAGCTCTAAAACCCAATCATGAAAGTCAAACTCTGCAACGGTGAAAGTCCAGTTTTCATATAAAATACACGAATTTCATGTTTTCCGATGCCCAATCCGGTAATAATAACGAAGTAACGGCTCGTGCCGAGGCTCCTAAGGGAGCCCTCGAGCTTAGTTACTCATAAACGAGGTTTAGGCTAAACGCCATCTGTTCTCGGCCACCTCAAGCCCGGTGAATCTGTAAATGCCTCTTCAAGGTAAACAGTGGCCATTCAGTCACAAAAAAAAAGTTTTCCGATGATTATTTAAATAGTAAGTAATGTAAATCTACAGTCTTTGCAATAAAAAAATATGTGAAATGGTAGTGTATAGTGTAGTTTTTAAACTTTGCGTAGGCTCAATTTTCAAGTTGGGGCTACTGGAATATTTCTATAGCTAACCCATCGCTATTGAAAAGCGATCGAGAAACTTCGATAAAAATAAAGAGATCGTGCGGTAAAAGAAAATAGACTTGTTGAAATCTAATTTCGCGTAACCATAACGAGCAGCCACTCGAAGGCGATGAGCCATCCGCGGCAGAGCCCGCTCATATCAATTCTTTAATTGGGACGCCTTCTTCGCTTCGACGCCTTCGGAAAAATTGATAATAAAATTCTCAAGACTTTTCATATTTTTATATTTGCTGATATAGCCTATGAATCTAGAAATCATCTATTTAAACATTTACTTACAAGTATATATTGTTTATTTAAGTGTTTGGCTGTAAATATATCTCATTCTAGATCTCAATTAGGGTCAGTAACAAAGATTTATTGTCCTCTGAACAATTTAATGTGGGCTGAGTAGCTAAGACATATTAATAATTTAAAACCAAGTTATGGGAATTAATTTAAACTTCCGACGGTTGTTCAACATCTGCTGCATTGGGATTCTCATCGTTTTTCGCTTGGCTCAGGGGATAGGGTCCTTCGTTGCAATGGCGGCCGTCACATGAGAAATTATCGAAATCACAATATTCACCCACAATAGTCTGAAAAAAATTAACAACACAGTAATCATACAACATATAAATATAGAACTTTACTTGGAATGTGAATTAAGACAAAAAATATAGTAAAATACTCAAACTTATTTGATTTACCTAACATCCTAAAATATCTATGTATTTAGACACTTTTAAATTTCATTAGAATTTGTCTGCGTACGATAAAAAATTGTTGCGCATCATACTAACAAGAAGAATATTTCTAATGGCGTCACTACTAAGTCCTTACTAACCTTAGTAGGATGTTCAGGATCCGGGTTGGAGTTACAGATGCAACGGCCACAGACGCAACTGCCCCGACCTGAGCACACCTCACCCTCTGTCACCTCAGGAGGCCGACAGTTGTCTGCTGTGCTGGTCCCGCAAGAGCATTCCGCATTCTCTTCTATACTGACTTGAATTAAAAAAAAATTACACTATGCATGATTAATTAAATTAGAATCAACGAACTTTACAAATCGTTTAATTGCCACTTAATTAAGTTTTAGTAACACCAAAAAACAGAGACATGTAAAAATATTTTTATACTTACAACCATTGTCGGTATAGTGGATCGTATCATTCTTGCAAAAGTCTGAAAATGTTGGAAGTTCCTTCGAAAAACATCTATTACTGGTTACACACCAGGTACAATGACTTAATTTTAAACATTCTACACAAGACTGCTTTATGTTGCAAACTAAACGCTGATTTAAAACAAACGGGTACCGAGTTTTCCCTGTTACTATTGATACAGCGATGAAAACAGTCCCCAAACTCAAATATACTAATTTTACTGTATTAAACATTGTTTTAATTCAACTATTCTAGTTTCCTTTTGCTAGATTGCTTGATAACTAAACATAGCCGTGACATGATGTACGTCTTATATTGAAAACGATAACCTTTGCGGATGATTGCGTAAATAAATATATCTGTTCCCGTTTAAGATTTAATATATATACATGTATATTTCGCTCGTTAGTTATTTAATTGACTACTAGTTAGAGTGACGAAATTAACTTCAATATTTAACTGTTAGCATACAGGAAAACATGATGATTATTATCAGGCTAGATCAGTGATTCCCATAAAAGGTCCAGGTGGGCACACTAGGTTCACGAATGACCAAACTTGGGTATATTCCTAAGACGATAAGTTAAGTAGAAGATGCACAGGAGATATAAATGGGGTTCGCCTAAACCAGTATAATTTTGAAAGGTATCTCCTGAAACAAGAAACATAATATCACATTTCGATTCATATCGTTTCATAACTTTTTACATCTAAAACAATATGATCCTGCAATACATGAGCGATGTTACAAGGGCTACATATGTACGCATGTGATTAATAAGAAATTTTACTACTTAATAAAAGAAGAATGAATCACTAATTTTGCCGTTTAAAGTTGCTCTCAATATCATCTCATTGCTACAAAATATGTAATCTTCGCAATCCTTCTCAACTGTGATAACAATATTTCGGCTGTATGGATGTTTCATTATGTTACAAAGTACTCTGTGGAAGTGGAAAACAATAAAGAATTTTATTACCTATTGCAGTATTAATGTTTCAAAGGGTTTTTTGTTACGCACCTGAAATCTAGTAGGGAACAAAAGCTGCTGTAGGTAGGAGGTATATAAAATAGTCTAGTACAAAAATAGTCCAACCGGATAGTTAATTATTGTTTTTATGTTTCTAACACTTTTTCTTATAAGTTGATTTTATTATTAAAATAATCAGTTTAAAAATAAACAGTAATGGCAACAAATCAAAATTCTATTTTGTTGTCAATGTCATGTGGATTATCAACTGTCAAAACAAAAAGGTTTTAATAAATGCCAATTGAGTATAAATTTAAATTTGTTAATTATTAAATATAAAGGCTAAATTTATAATTAAACATTGTGTACTAGTTACAAATGGAAAATTATTTCAAAGGTAAAAATGTGGAAGAAGAACTGGAAAGAAATAAAATACCTATAAAGGATCTTCCCATAGACTTTCTTTGGATGCAAGTATGTTTATTGAATGCTATCATATATTGTATATTTATAAACGCTACATGATTCTAATAAGGAATTTATTTGTCGTTCCTTAACAAATCGACAAGAGAAAAGCGACAATGTGTGTCATATCAAAAATTACAGGTTAAAGGAGGTAGTAAGATGAGCAATCTTCTCGCCCATGCATCTGGTATCCTAGAAGACAAAGCAGCGACCTCTGTCGTGTGGACAGGAACTGGAGTCGCTATACCTAAAGCCATATCATGTGCAGAAATTCTCAAAAGACAATTTTCCATTGAACACCAAGTAACCAAACTTACGTATAAAAAGTAAATTAATTAAAATGGCAGTCTTCAATGTTTCTCAAAGAATTGTTGTTTTATATCTTTTTTGTTTTTATTTTAGGGTCGAGGAGTATTGGGAGCCAAAGATTGATGGACTTGAAAAAATCATTGTAAAAAGAGAAATACCCGTGATTCATATATTTTTATCTACTAATGATATTCAAGACCAGAATCAAATAGGGTCCGTTTTATTTCTTTTATAGAAATGTTCTTAAAGCTCTTATTGACATTTCAATTATTATTCTGCATTTATTTCAGGTACCAATCTTTGAAAGGCAAAAAATTTTGGCAAAAAGGTCAAACTAGCACTATTAGTAAAAACCAGCAGTCATACAAAACTAAGAAGCCTTTCAAACATAAGAAAAATCCAGTTGAACCATGAAAATGTTAATTGATAAAACTGTTACTTTACTGTCGGTTTTATTTTATTTTGACCAGACACAAACTAGATACAAAAAATATCTATAGATTCGTAAAATATTTTTAGAGTTTACTGAACTCAACTTTTGAGCTTTGTCTTGAAACTTTAATTTTTTCTGGATTTCTGCACAGTAAGAATTGCACAGGACCACACCACAGGCAACAATACAAATAAAACACACATATATACAATGTAATTTATTTTATTACTATTAGAGATACATTTCAAATTATGAGTTTGAAATAAAAGTTTAAATATATAACTTTGTTTTCTTTATGAATATAAAGCCCTAAGTAAAGTTTTAAATAATTTTGTTGACTGCCAGTTTCTATTTATCTTAGCTATTATCGACATCTTAAATTTAATAAATTGATATTACTCATAAATGCAACTTTAAAATCATTGACGTCAATATTTTTAAAACAATTTTACATCTACATGTTTTCCATCTTCATTTCACAAATGTCCTCTAAATAAAGTAATTCAAACTCCTTTATATTAGAATTATATGAAAGAATCATTAAGAGTATCTCAAATGTATTTATGAACTAGAACTAATGTTAGTATTATAAATAAACAAGTCATAAGGTGATTATATATATTTTTGCTAATTAAATAAGTATTTCATAGTTTATCAAGAAAATACTTTATCGTAAAGTCAGATCTAAGCTTCTGATTCACCAACAGTTTGTGTAATTGGTGTTTCATCATCAAGTTTTGGAAGTATTAAAATTTCCTTTGAAATTATTGAATACTTTGTAACAAAGTATGTAAATCTCTTGCACAAATGTGTTTCCTTTTCAAATGCATCGAATATAGCACGGTGATGGAAGTATGCATGTGAAAAAATTCTATACACCCTCCTGCAGACCGAGCCTAATTTAGCCACTGAAGATTCCTTTATGCTCACCCTGAAATATAAGTTACAGCTTAATTTTGCAGTTTCTTACATTAAAACACATATTCTATAAAGTTAAGCAGTCCTTTTAGCATGGTACAATATAATCAGTCAGCTTTGGCTCTCTCACTAGACCTATAATTTGGTTTCAGAAAATAATGTGTACATTAATATATTATTACCTGCTTGGAAAGTATTTGTTACTGTTAAGTAGACATGCAGCACCATCCAGTGTGTGCCGTGTATAATCTATAGCAGGACACTCCTTAGGTGTCTTATGAGCAGCGCACAGGAAAATCCACTGTTCTGTTGCAGTCATTTGTGTACAAGTTTCTGGTTTACATTCACTCTGTAATCTAACTGCAAGTCCATTCAACTCCATACAAAATTGCCTAGAACAAGACATATATATGTTTTACAATTGTCTCTTGTTTTTTTTAAATAATAGTTTATGCAGATATAATTTTCGAAAACAATGTTTCTTGCAGAAAAATTACCTCAAGTGTTCATATTTCCATACGCCTTCGTCTTGGGCCTCCGGCATCTTTAGAATGGCTTCCAAATTAGCAGGATCACGTCGAATAGTTTGTTGAATAAATTGCTGTACAGCCAAGGTACTGTCCATTTCCTCAAATGGTTCATCGGGCCAGCGACAGAAATCCTGAAATTCCACTTTTCTTTAAGTATGAACAATTCAAGGAAATAGATACCTTATGTAAATTATTATACCTTTGCCCTGGAACCGGGCTGGTTTCGTCTAAGTATTTGTGTCCCATCAGCCATACTTGATATTTATTCACCTACAAGTAGATAAGTCGAGTTAAACTATAAATGTACCAAAAATAATAATGTGTATTTTAGTAGTTTCTTTTAATTCGAATGAATTCAATTCAATGATCAATAAAATTCATTAGAAACAGAAATATATAAAAATTGATAAAAACGGACACAACAAGCAATTGACAACTAAATAGACAGAAAAAAAATATCGGACCACAGATAAAACACCATATAAAACAGGCTAAAAATTATTAATTATCGCACCATGCAGTATATAGAACAGTTTGATGAAACTAAACTATTTAGAATAGAATTATTATCTATTTAACTATAGAGGAAGTAACCTGAAACTAAAAATAGGTTAAAACATAATGTTTTGAAAATTAATTTACATCTACATAAAATCCATTTTTTTTGTCTGTTAAGTGACATGTTTTTAATTTGCATGACAGTGACAGTTGTAAAAATACATGTTTTCATTTTCATGAAGTATTAAAAACTTGAAAACAAAGCTTGCATCGTTTGCAAATTGCATTTTAAAGATTAAGATAAAATCTTATTAATAAGGAACTCACAATCTTGCTTCTTTTCATTTGTACTTTACGTGTTAGAATCGCCAAATAGTTGTGTGCACCATGTTTTATCTAATAATTTTAATGTTGACTTTTAAATATTTGTATTGTTCTTCCATAATGGATATGACAACGAGTTCATTTGGTAGAAGTAACAATGGTTTTATCGCTGCATTTGGTGACTTCAACTCGGACGAATTGACTGATGCTTTTATAATAAATGGTTCGAGTGTTGAAGTGCTCTTGGCATACGAAAAGGAACCTTTTTTGCGACCATCATCTTTTGTTTGTTCTTTTAATGATCTCGTGATAACAAGCATAGTGCCAGGTGACTACGATGGAGATGCTTACATGGACATACTGTTCACGACACAAATTCAAAATGCTACATCTAATTCACATGAAGTACGCATTTTATGGGGAGGCGCACCCACCTTGAACTGTTCAGATGCGGTTTCGATCCGAGCTACAACAATAGGCCAGCCATTAGTGTTAGATTATAATCGTGACATGATTTTAGATTTATTTGGCATCAATTCTAAAAAAGAAAGGGTGTTTTGGGTATTTGATAAAACCAGATTGAATCCAATTGAAATTCCAATGAGCAAAGATTTGCTTAAAGAAGTAAAACTCCCGCACTCACATTCATTTTTGGACGTAAATGATGATAATGCTGCTGATCTGTTGGTCACAACTAAGTTGGATATAGAAGTTTGGTTTAATGATGAAGCTGGTGGATTTACATACAACTACAGTATTGATTTACTTGTTGGACATCCAGCAATATACGGCCAGGCTTTATTAACCGATGTTGCTTTGTCGGGACAATTCTATGTAGTAATACCAGTTTGCTATGATGTGGAATGTTTAAATAGCACTATACTAATTTATGACAACAAACAATGGCATGATCTTCAAGTGGACTTTAATGATGGTAAAGGAACTTTATGGCGATTTACCCCTCCAAGAGATGAAATATACTTGGATACTATAACAATGAGAAGTGGTGACTATAATATGGATGGGTATCCAGACATTCTGATGACCCTAAGTCCAGTAAATAGCAATGAAACTGCAGTTTTTCTATTGCATAATGTACCTTGCACCTCAGTGGGTTGTAAATTTTCAAGAACTTTTCAAGTGCAGTGGGAGAAATTTGATACATTTGGTAGAAATGTTGTGATGGCTACATTTTACGATTTTTACATGGATGGTGTTCTTGATGTTATTTATATTAAAAAGAATACCACTTTGCAGTCATATACTATGAATGCATTTAAAAATGAATTGGAATATGATACAAACTTTATAAAGGTTATTGTTGTGACTGGGCTCTCCAATAAAAACATACCTGTTATTAATGGAACCTTGTACAATAGGAAAGTAACTTTTGGTAAGTGTGTTTAATACATTGTTTCATAGTTATTGGTATAGGGAAACAGCAAAATTTTCTTGTTTTCTCCAATCTTAAAAATGACAGAATCAATGAAATTTTAGATCCTTTCTCCAAATTAACAAGTGAATGAATTACCAACTATTAACATGAATTTTTTTTTTCAGGCACTAATTTACCTGGACCTAAAATTGGATACAATACTTGGTCTCAAGAAAGTACCTACAGGACAGGAGTGTGCGCCCAACTTTCACAATCTGCTTATTTTGCATTGCAACTGCCTTATTCAATATTCGGACTGGATAGGACACCTAATTTTGTAGACACACTAAATGTTGGTCTATCAGGATACTCCAAAAGCTGGACTCAAATAATCCCCAATTCACAAATAGTTGTTATCCCAGCTCCACCAAATGACCCATCACAATGGCATGCTCAATTATTTGTTACACCAAGCAAAGTTATTTTGAAAAGTGTTTTTGTATTAACTGCCATTATTGTTATAATAACCGCTTGTGTGTTATATTTACATTGGAAAGAAAGGAATGATAGACAAGATATTATAGAAATTGATGAAAAGACATATGTAAAGATTTAGATCTCTTTTTAAATGTGATATAATTAATATATTATTTTAACAGTGTTAAGCCCACAATAACATATTTTGCCTAAATGGGCTAGCTGACTGTTACCACCGTTATTTTTTTAAAAAAAAAACAATGATAGAGTTTACAAAGTGTTTTTCGATATTTAAGACTCAAAGGTGGAAGTGCCTTTACTAGACCATACTATATAGTTAGGAGTTATATTTTAAATTAATCATTCTTTACTTTATTAAAAAGTCTGTGATCACTTTATATTAAATGTTATTTTCACAAACAATGAGTACTCTCAAACATATTTCCTTTGTCAAATGGGGATGTTTCCTAATGTTACAAATCCAAATAAAGTTATGTTTAATATTTATACATTATATATTTACATAATAAAAGCAATTCCAAAAATTAGGAAACATCCCCATTGCATTTAAAGTAAAAAACATTGTAGTGTCCCTCACACTATAAGATTTTTAACCACAAACTTCATGGAGGTGGGATCGATGGAGACTGATGCGGTCACCTATGCGGTAACAGTGTGTCGAACATTTCTTTCAATCTTCAGCTCTATACGAAGTAGTTTAACTTTAATGTGTCATTAATTAATTTGCGTGTAAATATGGTTTTCCAAAGGGGGGGGAAGGTCGATAAGATCGTGTTGTGCCCCGGGCGCGAGATAAGCTGCTATGTACTTCTTGTGAAGGACTGTAAATTCTAATTTTATGTAAATAAAGCTTAGTTTCCAATAATTATAAAATATGTTTTTAAATGTTGTTTTTCCCCTTTAACTCGAACTCGTCCCGTCACATAGTTTTAGTTAAATTGTTATTGTGTCCACATAATTGCGGTAGAAAGTTTAGCTTAATTTTCTCCGCTTGTTAAAAGTCAGAATCTTATAGACGTTGTAAATTGTTCTCATTCCTAGATCAAACAGACTTTAATAATAATAACATACAAATTAATATTGGTGTAAATTATAATAAAAACGAAGACAAGTTTATGACTTTTATGATTCATTCCAAGTGTGGTAATAATTATAAATGTTTTTCAAAAATTAAAATTTAGTTTATATAAGTATTTGAGTTTTTAAAAATTGTGAATTAAGTGTACAATTACAAAACTTTGTGTCATAGGCATTGGGTTCTGTTGTAAGTATCTAAAATCTTAAACAACTTTAAACTTAAAACAATATAATCTTACTAGGTTTCGCCCGCGACTGCGTCCGCGTAGAGTTAAAAAAAAAGCAAGTAGCCTATGTGTTCTTCCAGACTATCCCCTACATCTATGTCAAATTTCATCGAGACCTATTCATTAGTTTAGGCTACAAACTCATTTATTCATCCATCTAAACTTTAGCATTTTTAATATAAGTAAGATTACTTATGTCCATGCCGAACCAAAATCGTGGTATCCTTTTTAAACCATGTATCGATTTAAAATAATTTAATTGTTAACACAACCGCGGACAAAATCACATTTAATTTAATTTGTTACTATATCTTTACTTTACGAAATTTTAAAGCTAAAAGATGCTTTTTTGAACCAAAATGCTTACGATGCTCTTCTATCTCCAAGTAACATAAGTTATGACACATTTACATTAGTTATAACACACAACATGAATGGTTTGTTAGTTTTATAATTGAATGCCATAGTATTATTTGTGTGTTTGTAGCTGTTAGTACCGAGGTGAAGGCGACGGCATGTTGTGTGTTGCGCGTATTCTGGTACTCGCGGCGCTGGGCCTACTTGCCAGGCCTTCTGCTGCCGGTAAGAAGTACAATATCACCATCGGCTACCTGCCTTGCATCATGGGCTGGCACAGGGACAGGCAGGGCCTCGCCATCTCTGGTGCACTCTCCATGGCCCTGGAGGAGGTCTGCATCATAATTTCGCATGGTTTCAGATAAAGGAACGCATTTTTTAATAAATAAGAAAGATGATTTACGGACGTGAGTGTATATTGTATTAAAAGATTTTACCACTGGTTTTAGATTAACAACAGTTCTGTGATCCTGCCCGACGTGCAGCTGTTGCTGAAGTGGAATGACACGCGCTGCGACACGGCGACAGCGACGCGGCTGCTCACAGACATGAGCTGCTCCGGCGTCGTCGCCTTCTTTGGACCCGAAGGTCGCTGTCATACAGAGGCTATCATTGCACAGTCGCGCAATCTACCTATGATCTCTTTTGTGAGTAGGAAAGACCTATCCAGGTTTTATGCCATGACCATTTTATTGTAACAGTAAAATTTATTTTTTCAGAAATGTTCCGATTACCAAACTTCAACATTGCCAAATTTTGCTAGACTGGACCCGCCTGACACTCAGGTATATAATATCTATGTACTTGATTAAAAGCTTCTCACATATGACACAAACTTACATGACGCAACGTTTCAGGTTACGAATACTGTGTTATCGTTATTGAGGTACTACAGATGGAATAAGTTTTCGATACTGTATGAAGAGTCATGGGTAACGGTCGCGATGACGCTGGAGAACCACGCGAAGCAGAACAACATGACGGTGAACCACCAGCGGCCCGTCATCGACAGCTTCAAGTGCTGCGAGGACAAGATGGCCTGCTGCGCTCCCGGCTTCTGGTACCAGTTCATACAGGAGACCAAAAATAAGACAAGAAGTCAGTTCACATTAATTTTTATTTACCTCTAGCTAGTTAGTTCTTTCGAGATGTATGTGAGTATATGATAACGATATATTTTTATTCTTTCCAACACGTTAACAGGCCACTTCTTTATACATTTTTTTTAGTTTTATTTGCTCAAATTTATGATGTTTTTCCAGTTTACGTGTTTTTGGGCTCAACATCTGGTCTCATAGAAATGATGACAGCCATGGAGTCGAAACAATTGTTCGTTAAGGGAGAGTACATGGTTATATTCGTTGACATGATGCCATGATACTCTTCGAAGGATGCATTGAAGTATGTAATAAGTAAGTGTATGACTTCTAATAAATTATCAATAACGTGTTTTGCGTAGATTTAGTTATACATTAAATGATAAATAATGTTCTACCTTCCATAGGTACCGAAGATCGTGCCTCCAAACTGGTGTGTCCGAGCACTGCGGAGTTCAGGAAGCGCGCGCAGTCGCTGCTGGTGGTGGTGTCGTCAGAGCCGACGGGCGGGTACGCGAACTTCACCTCTAAAGTGCAGCAGTACAACAACATGAAACCATTCGAATTTCCATCGCCGACAGTTTTTGGAGGTAGATTCACCAAGGTAATATTTTACGCAGATGTATTAGAAAAAAATGTTACGAATTCGATTAGAATAACAATAGAAAAGTTATGTTATGTCTCCCTTTCGTAACAAGACTTTATGTGGCGACTGACAGCGGTTAAAAAATTCTGAAACTGGTAATAACTAATACGGAAATTAAAATTCTGATATCAAATTGTTTTATATTTTAGTTGGAAATATAGCCGTAGTTTAAAATTAAACGTGGATATGTAATATTTAAAAATATTTTCCTAAAATGTTTCAATATTAATTTTCAGTTTGTACCAAGATATGCGGCATATTTGTACGATTCAGTGAAGTTGT
>NW_013527915.1:6464208-6478962 GCF_000836215.1 Papilio polytes
ATGGTTCTCGAATTGTCGCCGAAATGATCAAATCCTCGCCATATAAAAGTATGTTTTTAATATTAATTTTAAGATGTGTCTAGCTAATATAATCATTAGGATCTTTTCTTACTCATTTTCTTTTTTTTATTCACAGGTAGATTTTGTTGTTTTGTTAAGTACTTAAAAAAAAATATATTGTAATTTGCCACATGCAGAAGTAATAGACATGCTATTAATAGTAGTCTCAAGTATTTGTTACTTTTTTATATCGTCGTAAGTATTAAAAATATAATAAACAGGTGTGTCCGGTATGTCTATCCGCCTGGACGAGCGCGCGGACTCTGAGGGCAACTTCTCCGTGCTGGCCTTCAAGCCCACCAATTTCAGCGACAACAACATCAACTGCTCCTACAGCATGCTGCCCGTCGGCAACTTCCAGCAGTCCTCACGCAAGTTCCCCGTCAGTTTACCACATTTCTTCTTCTGCTTTCATTAGAACATCCATCATTCCTCATAGCATCTAAACTGTCAAGCAGATTTCTATATTTATATTCAGGCCCATATTCCCAAGTTAATTTAATTAAAAAGGATTAATGTCCAATTTACACTTGGTCATTACAGTTGGACAGTTGCACCGGCCAGATGTAGATTGTATGAACTCACTGGCGCTGGCGCCAGTTAGTGTTCACACTATGCCGGTTGATTGCCAATCCAATCCATCGCTACAGACCAACTGCACTGGTCAGGTGTGAACGCGCATAATACTTATCAATTTTCATGTGTAATTACAGGAATACAAATTAAATCCTCGCCTGCCTATCGACTGGCCGGGCGACGTGAAGCCCGAGGATGAACCATCTTCCGCGTTCCTAAATGAGAAGTGTTTATTTATTTATTTACTAACTATTTATTTATTAATTTAGTATAGGAAGCAATCATATCACATTAAGAAATGAAAGTTTGTTAAGAAAAAATATTTTTAACTAACACAGATTTAAATAAAAAAATATATAACATAGAACTGCAAACAGGATAACAAAACTAAAACTCAGTATGTAAAAAAATAAAATGAGGAACTGATATAACGCTCCTAAGGTGTAAATTTGAATCTTTAAATTTTAAAATGGTGGATTGCTAGAAATTATGTTAATTGTGTTATAAACGATTTAACGGTGCTCTTATTTCAATATTACTTTCTTGTGTTCAAAGGATGAAAAACCACCAGTTGTAGAAACCTAAAAGCTTTTGAAAAATAAAAAGAAACCAGTAGAACCAGGAATATAATGCGATTTAATAAAACCTTTATTAGTGCAATAAACTATCAAATATATTTTATTTTTACTAAACATAAACCAGATGCATAAATGCTTATAGATTATTAACATTTTTTTTATAACAATAGGTGGCAAACGAGCAAGCGGCCACCTGAATCCGCCAAAATGGCGAATTGACCGCTGCCCATAGACATCCGCAATTGAAGATGCGTTGCCTACCCTTATCCGGCGGAGGAGACGCACATAAAGACGATATTTCCCCTTTCCATGCATCTCCTCCACCGTCAAATCCACTTCCCCTTCCCATCTTCTCCTTATAAGAAAAGGATGGTAAAGAGGAAGGGACTTAAATTAGGCCTCCGGCACCACAATCATCAGACAATACGGAATTGCTGAATGATCTCTGCGATCACTTAACTTTTTAGCCTGATTATTAAAACTTTTTCATTCTAGATTTCTATACAGGAAAAGTTGCATAACATATTTTTAGAAATATAGAATTATAAGTTTAAATAAAAGTTAAGTTTTTTATTATTTTTATAAATTGATATTACTGATAAATGCAACTTTAATATCATTGACACCATAATGTCCAATTTTACACCTATATCTTTAATATTTTCTTCAAAATCCTTTGTAGCATAGCAAAATAACACTTCAAGCCACATTTAAATATTCATTAGTATGTCTTTCAATTCCTGTATTAATAAAAATGTATAAACAGTTTTGTTTTTTAATGTTTTCCATGAGCTTAACTGATATAAGAAACATTAATAAAACGTTTTCATAAATAGAAAGGTTTTTATCAGATGTTAAAATACAAAATAATCAAGTTTCCAACTAAATTCACCTTTTCTTTTAACTTTCAGTTTAATACTTAGAACTGTGTTTGTGTTTCTTCTCTTTCTTAACCTTTTTCTTTTCCATCTTCTCCAATTTCCTGAAACAAATTATTTTTTTTTATTTAAATTAAAAACAATTTCTTTGTACCTGGCACTTGTTGGGTTAACAAGATGCGAATAGTCAAATACTGTAACATTTAAATACATAACAGCATCTTAAAAGAGTTATCCGTCAGATTGTAAGCAAAGTATTTAATATACACTTAAATTTAAGGACATAAAGTACACTAAACATACTTTAACAATTTCTTCTTTTGCTTCTTAGTCAACTGACTGATTAGATCCATTTCAGTTAAACCAGAAGGATCATCTTCTATTTTTGTGGCAGCTAAAGGAAGTGCTCCTGGCTTCATAACCAAGCCAGTATCTCTCATCTGCTGCATCAATGTAGGTACATCAGGCTTTTCTTCCTCTTCTTCTTGAGTGGTGGAAGATGCAGCCTGCAGCGCTCGAGCCTCACTCATTGAAAGAGTGTACATTGAACATTCTTTATCTGGAAAAGAATTTTTGCAAATGTTTAATGGCCAAAGTACTTCATATGACCAAAAACATAAAAATTAACATATTTCAGAAATAAAGAATTTATTTCTTTACTTAAAATGTATTTGAATGTACTAAATAAGACAATTTCCATATTGGTAGGTTTTCTAGTTTCTTGGACAACCCACTTACTCCTGTTTCAGCTATTAGATTAAGTAAAACTTACCAGTGTTTATGTGACCCCACTTGTGACATTTGATACACCTGACATTTCTGACCAGTATACCAAAGGGTTGGTCCCGAATCTCATTGTCACCTTTGCAGTAACTCTCTCTAGGAGCATTGTATTTGCGCTGCCACTCAAATTTATATTCAGGCTCATTGTCTTCCCTTTCTCTTTCTTTCTTCACGCCCGGTGGAGGCTCATACATAAAGTTTAAACTCAGTTTGTCTTTACTGTCCTTACTCAGCAATGCTCTAAAAAAATTAAATGGAAATACAAATTATATAATTAATACGTAGTACAATGCTGGTCACAATATAAAACCCGTAAATCTATTATGAATTACATCGATTTGAACTACATTTAACATAAATTAGTCAACTAAAGGGGAGATCATACTTATTTTCATGAAGTTCCTGCTCTTTCTCATACTGAACACGCAATTCTTCTTGTTTCTTCTTATAAGCCTCAGTTTTTTGTTCTGCCATCCATACCTAAAAAGAAAACAAATCACAAAATGTTTTAATAACAGCTGCTCTTTCTTATCATGCGCAATACGCGAAAAAAATGGCTGCTGGTGGCAATTTATGCAAATATCAAAGCGATTGTTTTTAAATAATATTAATACCAGTAATATGGTTTATTTGTGTAATTTTAATAAGTTTTAAGTAAAAATACGTTCAAACTACTCACTCTTTTTAAGTTGTCCCTGGATGCTGGGTGAAAGAATTTCTTGCACATATAATTATTAAAACCTTTCCCCATCTTGAATAACAATTATTATATATTTTTAAATAAGAAGACTACTTGAGTTAATAAGTTAAAAAATAATTATATTACTTTACTTTAGAGTTAAACGCAATACTTATATCAGAAAAATAATATTGTAATAATTAATTGTCAATGTCAAGTCAACTGTTTTAAATTGTCAGAAAGAAGTGTCATTGTTACTGAGAATTTATAGACCTACAAGGATCAAAAAGCAGTTGGTATATTTGGGAACTAACAATGTCTTCACGAAAGCGTCATAATTTGACCAATGAGAGATTGGCAATTGGAAGGGTGAATGTCGCCATTTTTATAATTTCGGAATACCAGAGAAAAATATAATATGAGCAGTTTTACATGTGGTTTTATTCCTGCTTTTTCGTCTCTCGTCTTGACTTTAATAATCCTAAACCTGTAGCAATTTGTCAATGTATAAGAATTTAAATAGTAATCAATTACTACGGTCATTTAGGTCTTATGTTGCAAATCATTTGCATAAAGTTTGGTTTTGTTTGTAATAAGGCGTACGAAAGAAGTTAGGAATTTCTTGTTTCCTGGTAACTCTAAAAACTAGCTGGCGGTCCCGGTCAATGTCATTAAAGTGCCGTAGGATCCTTGTAGGTCTTTACATACACGTTTATCTGTGTCAATGTCATTTTTTAAGAATAAGAAATTCATTCAAATACATGTAAATTGGATGCTTTTAATTGGATTTTTTGGTGACTTTAGGTGTACTAATGGTGATTTTTACTACTGTTTCTTAAAATTACTTAATCTGTATTGTACTCTTCATTGGCAACACTGAAATTGCGTTTCTGTCTTATATTTTATTGCAAGAAGTGATGTTTGTCCTTGTTAAATGGTGCTAGTGATAAATAAGTTCCGAAAGATTAGGTGCAATTTGTGCAAAACTTTCTAGTGATATAAATATACACTTGATTGTTATAATTAAATTGAAAGTACGATAGGACAAATAAATGTTTTCTATTGCAAGAAAAACTAAAATATACATTATAAATTTGCCTATGAAAAAGTTGGTATCATTTTCTACTTATATTCTCGTAATTTTAGATGCTTGAATCTACCCATATTTTGCAAAAGTTTATACATAGACTACTTGGGCAGTGGCACAGTTCATGATAATCCGGATTCGCGATCCACATTTTGCTCATTGTCATCATTGTGTTGCTTTATGTTTTAACACATTCATACCGTTTTATCGTGTCGAAGTATTTTTAGAATCCGATCCGACGGTGGTAGTATAGTTTGATGTCTTTGTAAACATGATATTATGATTGTAAATACTTAGTCCGTCTCTATTATGGTCAAGTGAAATAGTTTTGTGCAATTTATTTGAAGATACTGATTTACATTTACAATTGTGATGAAAGTTTTTATTGTTTATGAAGAATACAGCGAACAAATTCTAAGCTGATAAACTGGTGTTTATGGTAAGTAAATTCTTAATTTTACATTTATAAACATCATTTAATCTTAACAAGTTTTTATTGACACTAGTGCCTGTAACTAATTTTTTTTAAATATTACTATATTGAATTAAATATAACAAACATACTGCTTTTCCCAGTGTATTAAAAAGTGATATAGGTTAAAGATAAGACATGAATATTAAACACATAGGTTCATATTTTTGTACTGCTATAAAGATGGTAATCAAATAAAATAAGGTAGGTGGCTGATGCAGAATAAAAAAAATGTTTTCACTATATTTATTCCATAGCTACTTCCTACAAGGACCAACAGATTATTATAAGATAAATGAAAACCATAAAAGCAAACAAGCTTCAGTCTAACATTTTTTTAACTAGAAATATGAAATTGAAGATATTAAAACAAGTAACAATTTTGTATGCCAATATTAAAAATTAAATGGAATGAAGCATATTTCATTTTAAAGACTTTTAAAGGATTGATAAACTTAAATGTAATTATGACACAATAGTATTTTTATGAAGTGTATAATAATGAATGAATGTTTTTAAATCCTATAAAAATTTATGCATTTCTCCATATAAACTGTGTCAAATTTCACATTCTTCCATTCCCTCAGTTTCCTTACGAGGATCACAAGTTGTTGCTTTACATTTAATTATAATTTTTTGAGGTGTAATTTAATATATTCATTATTAAATTATGTTCCTATGCGGCTTCATTTGCATGATGTTTAGAAAACTTTGATTTATTGTTAACATTTTGTAAAGCTCCCAATTGTAAGTGTCAAAATTCAAATGCACAAATGACAACAGGAACCCATGCTATTGCACTATTGGCTGAAAATTTAAGTAATTTTAGCAACCTTGATTCTTTGCTGGTATTGGCTTATAGTTTCTCTTCCTCTCAGTTTTTCAGTTCAGTTTCTTGTCTATGGCACTCCCTTAGCAGATTGGGCCAGTGTCTAGTGATTAGTTTTTCTCACAGAGCATTTTTTCCTATTTACTCACCCCTTAATTTAATAGCGATAAAATATATAGCCTAAAGTGTATCATAAGTGTAAGTGTGTTTATTAAAAATGGATATTCAAAAATATGCCATGATTGCTGACATTGTAGGTAGCAAAGTGTGGTGTTTACACTTTATTATATTAGTAAAATTTCGAAAGGGTGTAGTTTGTTTGTTTAATATTGTTTTCAACTTATCCTTGTAATTCAACTATAAACATAATAATGACTTTTTTAATACATAGACATCTTATATTTCTGTTATAAGAATTATGTTTTTAATTGGTTTATTATACAATACAAGTGTTTGCTTCAGTTTCCTGTATATGCATGTTATGAATTGCCGTCTATTAATAGTTAAATATATAGTCTAAGAATTAAATTTAATTCCTACTTAGTACTGAATATCTTGTCACCATATGAGCTATATGAAACTACTAGCTGTTTTTGTGCAGCTTTATCTGTATGTAATTATAAAAACTTTACTTTATTGTACATCACCCCTTTAAAATGCAAATGTCAAAATTCAAATGCACAAATGATAACAAACACCTATGCAATTAACTGACAATTACTGTTAACTGTTGTTTTTGTCCCTACTCGCATGTTCATTTTTTAAAATTCATTCACCTCCTAAGTTAAATAATGTGAAGATATATAGCCTATGGTGTGTCCTAAATAGAGGGCTTATTAATAAAAAAGGAGTGATTCGCAAATATGCTGTGATTGTTGACATCCTATATAACAAAGTAGTAGGTGTTTTCATTTTATTATACATATTAAATACAGAAATAGATAGATCTAATGTATTGCTAGACAGCCTAATGCTTTCTTTCCTTCCAAATAAATATTAAAATGCAGTTAGTGGTTCGTGATATATAAGAATGTCTTATGTTAATTGTAATTTTTTGTTTATTTAAATGAGACAAAAATAATGAACTAGTTCTATTTAATTAAAAAACTGTATGAGGTGGGGTTGTCTTCTGTTGATATATGTTAAGTCATCGCGTAATATACTGTAACAAGAGCGTTAGTATATCGGGGGCGGGGGTGGTATGGGGTGGTCGTGGTGGTTTTTATTATCTTAGGTGAAGGGTGTGGTCGGGAGTGGCAGGACAAACATCGGAACGTCGGGATCGATACGATCGCGGACTATTCCGTTTCTGACTAATCAATCAGATGCAAAAAATCATCGTTTTTTTTTCAATAACCAATTGTATCTGGTCTATACAATATTGAAAGAACTGTTCATTTGTTAACATCTTGTTGGTTATCGTTTTATCAACTCTCGTAGATTTTACGAATTTAACGAATTATTTTCCTATGTTTCTTTCCCTATGACCTAGACTGCATTGTGAGCCGTTTTATGATTACTAAGAGCGCCCCTTAGTGTAGATTTTGTATGAAAGAATTAACACAAAAGCCAATGTATAAGTAATAATTAATTTATGATGGTAATAAATCTATTACAATTTAAGCGCGCATCTTTAAAAGTGAAGAACAAACGCCTCTGGTGATTTTTGAGCATTTCAAAATGTGAAGACAATGAAAGTAACAAGTACTATTGCTTTACAATTGTACTACAACGTTGTTTTGTACCCACAATCATAGTAGGCTTAACGATACACACTGTTTTAAGCGAGTGTAATGCGCTTGACATATGAATGACATATTATTTACTTATCTGCCTGTAGACTATACTATCCAGCAGCTTGTTGAGTGTAAGTAGTGCTAGTGATGATTTTGTACGTAAATCTCTAATTCACTTATCATTGATTAACTATTGTTCGATAGTAGTTTTACAAAATATGATGGCTGTTTCTGTGAATTCGTGGTTTTCGTGTATAATTTGATCCTAGCAATTTTTCACTTCGTAATACATAATAAATGATCGTTTTTCGCATCCCTCGTCTGCTCAAATCACGTATTAGAATGGAATAAATTATCTCTGGATGATGGTAATAGAATTAGTTTAGATACTTTATAATGTCAGTTTCTATGTCAAATATAGATTACGCTTTTGTTAGTATCTTGTATGTATAAACCTAAGTTTAGTGGTCACCACTAACATTAGTGGTGTAATAAGATTGGTATAAAGTTGATTGGTGTATCCGTGGTTCTGTAACTCGTATGTATTAATGTGATATCGGGTTTGATAACCAGCAATCGTGAGTCTGGTATGGTAATGTAAAAATAAACCAGTGCATATTCATAAGTTATTTTTAACTTTAATTATTTTTACATGGTAAAGAGCAAACTAACTGTAGGGATAATGTTAGTGGTCATCGTCATTCTGGTATTTACATGTCCTTGAAGAAGTAGCGCAACTTTTATGAACGTGGTGTTCCAATAAATGTTATTGGGACCACTTTGGCTTATCATAAAAAGGTAAAAAGATTTTTTCGTATTAAGCGTTGAAGGCAAGATTATCGCTGTTTTATTTTACAAAATACTTGTCATTCTCGCTTGTTAATAAACTCGTCCGGAATATGTCCTGCGGAATAGTATATTTTCTTATTACATTTTTCGCCAATACCACTTTTAAATCATGGTTATCCTACTTCAATGGTTGATATCAAAAGATTTAACCAAGAGATTGCTCTGTAAATGATATTTTTAGACGAATGTTATAAACACTAAAGCAAATAAAAGATTTTTATTACTATGTTAGTGTTATACATGTAAGTTTGTGTTATCTCTCCATGAGAGTTTGCATATTTGAGTTGTCACCGTCAAGGCTTGAGCAACCTGACCGCTGAATCAGCCTCCTGCTTACACGGATTTAGTTGCTATTTATAGCTCTGTAAATAGTAACCGAACACGAGGTTACAAATGCTTCATGTTAATAACCATGTTAGACAAATGACGTAATTTTCGACAAAAATTTTGTATACATAATATTTTTAGACAGATTTCAGAGTATGGGTTATTATTATGATTTCGTGGATATAAATGCAGCAATAAGAATCTCATAAAATGCCACATCTCTCATGTGCATTTGCATTGTTGTGTGTTCAACGCATTTGTTGAAATGCCAGGGAACAAAAGCAATGTTACTAATAAAAGCTTGGAAACATCGATAAAAGGAATTTAATCTATTTAATATTGGTTAAACAACTACCTTTGAAATGCTATGGCGTGGCTTCTAATTTTTCATTTATTGATTATATTCAATTGTTAGGTACAATAATAATCGATAGAAAAATAATCATCGTAAAACATACGGATTAATCAACACATTGCACATGATACACAATTTCCGCCCACGAGCAGTATACAAATAAAATATTGTATGTATTATTTCCTTACGTTATCTTGTGTAAACTAAAGCTAGGAGAAGGCACTGACTGATTCTGGTCTAGTGTTGGAGTACCCAGACGTTATAAAGTTTACGTAAGACTTGTTATTTCGTTATTCATCAGGATTAGCAATACACCCGCTTTCTTATTTATTGTCGATATACGATGAGGATACTTTTGTTTTTTTTGTTCGTCAAATACGTAACAAAGAAAGTGAGCAAAGCAACATTGGAGTTGTATGAATAATAGAAATGTATAATGGAATATTCTTGCAATCATTGCCTGCAACAGTAAATATTTACTGTACTTCATGTTTTGTTTACAAATTGTTGTTATGTTATTGTTTACATTTAATCTGGGGCGCCATTAACCTAAACAAAAATATTTATAAAAATTTGCTAAAGCAAACGCTATTTGGTGACATTGAAAGCGTATAATTTTTGATGCATTTGATAAAAAAATGTATATAAGTTTTTAAAAATAGTATCGCTTTTTTTGCATTATCTGATTACGTTTGGTGTTTTCGTCTTAAATCAGAGTGTCGATTCCAACGAAGACTTCTAGTGTATTTATTATCTGCGCCGAAATTTGCGTAGTATAGTCGCGTGGCGAAAAAAACCCAAGTAGCGGTCTGCCTTGTATTGTATAGTGCATGTTTTGCATATTATTATTACACGAGTACAAGTACTACAAATGTCATTTTTATAAAATCTGTTACTGAAACGTAAGCAGTTGTCAGCACCTAAAATAAATTTTGTTTATATACGTTGTTTAATATAGATGACAATGGCTTTAGTAGATTTTTTCATTCAAGTGTTTAACAGGAAAACAGCGTTTAATGTACAATTATAAGCTTGATAAATAATATGCCGAATACACAAGTTTATTTGTAATTTAACAACATGTGTGTATATATTTTTGTGTCAAGAATCTTTGCTACTAACTCACTTTGCCTCGCGACACCATCCGTGTGGTATTTAAAATTCACTATTATTTTTTACATTTGTCACAATATTTATCGCTATCCTTTAAGCTTTTTTTGAGATACCAATTTAAAAAAACATCCATGCAAACTTTGGCGTTTATAATATTACTATCACAAGCAACACATAATAAAATATGTTTTTAAATCACTTTTATGATACATTAGGTATTTATAATAAGTAACGATCATCCTCATGAGTATTAATGCACCGACGGAAATTGAAACAAGTAGGTACTAGTCTGTTATCAGAAAATACTTTCCGTTTACACACAATACCTATTAAAAACTAGAAAAACCCATGTTTTTATTGTTTACTTAAAAGTTAAAAAAACTTTTCCTCGGCGTACAATTAACTACGCTTTATGGCCGTATCTCTTCATGAATCGGGGCAATACTCACTGCCATATTTTTTTAAAATTGTGATTATTTGATGTTAAACTTGTGACAATATCTGGATGATGTGATAAAATTTATTTGAGTAAAATGCGAATGTATAATGCTATTTTTATCAACGTTGTCCGATAAATAAGTTGCTTGTTAACTTTCAAGTCCTTAAGTTGTAATGGTTTGGAAACACTGCAGGGACAGAGTAGGTATTTCACAATATGGTAGAGCTATCTCTTTCGTAAGGGTTGGATTTACTATCTTATAGGTATCGTATAGTATTAGTTACAGGCAGTAAGCATGTTTCCGATTCCGCAAAATGTCATTATTATCTCATTACCTTTTTATTAAGATCTAAAAATAGCTAGAGAATGTTATCGGCGACGTTATCTCAAGGCGAGAAGCGTCACATGCGCTGTGCCGTACCGTGCGTCCGACACAGCTGGTCTGCGCTACACATGCACTACTGCCCCTAAAACTCCTGGCATTCAAGAGAGCATTTGTTTAGTTTACAATGGAATGTAATAACTTTTACTTCGATATGTGTACTACTTTTTTTTGAAGAAGTATTTCAAAGATTAATATTTGGTTACCGCGTTTTATTTTCATGTTGTACGCCGCATGCTATATGCTGTTATACGTTATATGCTGGGTACATATATATTAATGGTACATAATAGAAATGTGTTGCAACTGTTAGCTTTTGTTTAAAGAAATATTGTAGTTACAATTTTAAAAGTTAAAATATAAATCTTGGCGCCGAGATGGAGTCTGGTTTTCTAGTATTTCCCACGGAACGCACCAATGTCTGTTTCAATTTGTACAGTTGATAATATATTGGTACATAATACTCCGTACGCGATCAGCTTAATAAAAGTGATTTCAAATTAATTGCTTTCATCTACACGAATATAAGCACGTATAGCTCAGACTTGGTAAGACACTGCGGAGATAGAAACTAGGATCTATTATGAGTCCAGTGCACCCTTACCTCTCCGATACTCCAATCAATGTATTACCTACTGGGTTGTTTACTTCAATAATTTCACGAAACGTAGTAGGTATGTGTCTCAAGACAGTGTATTGTGGCGGTGGCGGCCGTGTTGTCAAAATAGCGTCACCAGCAATTGCTTTAATCGGTGTCCGGCTGCGAGTCAATTACTTACTTGACAGCGTGTGGAAGTTATTCCTACATTTGAGGGCGGAAAGTGCGCTGCGGGAATACTTCCCTCTGCTGTTTGTTGAGATACAGAAATAGATCCTCTTATTGACACGAATTAGTCGAACACTTATGTTTTATGAGAAAAAAACTATACATCTTACGTCTAACTATCTTATTATTATTATTAATGCGAATGTTTATATGGCTGTATGTATGTTAGAGTTTATAGCCCAAACGGCTGAACAGAGCTCGCTCAAATTTGAAACTATGTTCGTATACTATTTATATACTGTTAACCAAGCGATGTATTTGTTGTTTTAACTAATATCCGTAAATATTACGTATATAATGCCGTATTTTTATAGAACGGGTTATATTATTTGAAATTTATATAACTGCTTATGTTGCGACTGTTTAAGGAACAAACATTTTTCGATAATTTCTCTCTTAACATATACGATTGGGTTCATAAAGTTCTAACAAGTTTAAAACTTGCAAGTCCAACGTTTGAAGTGTGTTAATTGATTGACTAATTTTGATGTTATTACTCATTTTTATTGGTTATTACGAAATAATAAGGAATTTGTTAATTTAAAAATCAATTAATTAATGTGAATTCTAAATATAGACAACTTTTATGTAGTTTCGATATTAAGATAAAAAATATAGTGATCAATGAAACATTACTTGTTACCTAGTAAACATTCAATTCTTGAATTATTATTTGTGCTGATTTTGTATTATTCTTTCGGCCGTGGAAACCCACGATCAAATTAACATGTTCTAAGTGGACGACAAAAAGTTTTTCAATGAGTGAACTTTTTCTTCTTAGAAAAGGTTTCTATGCGACTTAAATGGTATAAATTTCTTCGTGTACTGAGACTTGGTTTATTTTGAGAAGCGAGCGCTCGAGCCCGTCTTGGGTACCGGTTGGCGCTACATATCAAAAGACAAACCCACCTAACAGGGCAATCTGCCCGGGGAACGCCATCGGCACTTAGATGAACACAACTAGAAAGTACTGGCCCCAGATTATTAACTTACCAGACCTGATCACTATTCAATTAAATACAAAAACAAGCCTTTTATTTATATCATTCTCATGATATATTACAGCAAATGTATTACGTTTTTAATATAATTTATCATTACATAGAACGATAACACATTTGTAACTTGACAAAAGATCTTGTAATTTACATTCGTCATCGCCACTGAGACCTAAAGTTATTCAAATAAACACTTTGAATTAGGGACTTAAGTTAAATAAGTTATCAACGCATCCGAAACCAGAACTAAATAGTCTCTTCCATGACTACACTGTTATTCCCTGACTCAGCGTTGTATTGATTTACTACAATATTATTACTAAACGACGTAAAACAATTGACGCAACAATTTAATTGTTAACACAAACCGCGGACAACGTCACATGTTTGATTAAATTTGTTACTATATTAGTTGTTAACGTTATACAACTGCGAGTGATTGTCCGTACCAAATATCCATGTAAAAAAATCTATTTCCACTAGCATTGATATGGAGATTGTTAGACCAGTTACAGATTACCTTACGTGCATGTCTATAGAACCTTAAATAAACAAAGCTAATTATTGTTCTTATTCGCATCATGTGATCGAGTACAGTAAGGATTGACTGAAAAATGTAGCAAAGCCAAATGACGTCTGTGCAAACTATGACAATGCAATTGCCAATTAGTCAGCAATGGTGATTACTGTCATCCAAAGTAGTTTAGGAGGGAGGGCTATGTTTGAGGTTAATTCAATAATAGCTCGACCTCTCAAAGAACTTTTTGATATCTCCAAATACTTTGCAAAAATTATAGAGATCATTTAAAAATTCTCGTATGTTTACGATGCTCTTCTATCTCCAAGTAACATAAGTTATGAATTATGTTACATTTGTATTTATGAATGGATTGCTAGTTTTATTATTGAGTGTCATAGTTTTATTTGTTTGTATGTTTGCAGCTGTTAGTACCGCGGTGAAGGCGACGGCATGTGGCGCGGCGCGCGGGTTCTGGTGCTCGCGGCGCTGGGCCTACTGGCCGGGCCTTCTGCCGCCGCCAAGAAGTACAATATCACCATTGGCTACTTGCCTTCGATCAAAGGCGAGCACAGGGACAGGCAGGGTCTCGCCATCTCCGGTGCACTCTCCATGGCCCTGGAGGAGGTCGGCATCATACTTTCACAAGCATTCAGATAAAGAAACGCATTTATGAATAAATAAGAAATATATTATGACAACGTTTACACTTTGGTGTAATTTCCACACTTAATGTCACAAACGTGTGTGTGTTATTAACGAATTTTGTCACTGGTTTTAGATTAACAACAGTTCTGTGATCCTGCCCGACGTGCAACTACTGCTGGAGTGGAATGACACACGCTGCGACACGGTGACAGCGACGCGGTTGCTCACAGACATGAGCTGCTCCGGCGTCGTCGCCTTCTTTGGACCCGAAGGTCGCTGTCATACAGAGGCTATCATTGCACAGTCGCGCAATCTACCTATGATCTCTTATGTGAGTAGGAAAGACCTATCCAGGTTTAATGCCATGAACATTTAATTGTAACTTATTATGTACATTTGTTAAATATACTTTTTCAGAAATGTTCCGATTACCAAACTTCAACATTGCCAAATTTTGCTAGACTGGAGCCGCCTGACACTCAGGTATATAATATCTATATACTTGTTTAAAAGCTCCTCACATATGACACAAACTTAAATACCGCAACTTTTCAGGCGACGAAATCTGTGTTATCTTTATTGAGGTACTACAGATGGAATAAGTTTTCGATACTGTATGAAG
>NW_013527915.1:6478969-6481514 GCF_000836215.1 Papilio polytes
GAACCACGCGAAGCAGAACAACATGACGGTGAACCACCAGCGGCCCGTCATCGACAGTTTCAAGTGCTGCGAGGACAAGATGACCTGCTGCGCGCCCGGCTTCTGGTACCAGTTCATACAAGAGACCAAGAACAAGACAAGAAGTTAGTTCACAATATTTTATTTACCTTTAAATAGTTTTTTTAGAATGTGTGCTAGCGACACCAACATTATATTACATTTTTAGTTTAATTAGCTCTAATTTATTATATGTTTTTCCAGTTTACGTGTTCTTGGGCTCGACGTCTGGTCTCATAGAAATGATGACTGCCATGGAGTCGAATCAGTTGTTCGCTAAAGGAGAGTACATGGTTATATTTGTGGATATGATGACATACTCTTCGAAGGATTCATTAAAGTATATTATAAGTAAGTGTATAATTTGTGAGAAAATCTTAACAGCTTATTCTCGTGTAGATTTAATTGTACATTAAATGATGAATAATGTTTTACCTTCCATAGATACCGAAGATCGTGGCTCCAAACTGGTGTGTCCGAGCACTGCGGAGTTCAGGAAGCGCGCGCAGTCGCTGCTGGTGGTGGTGTCGTCAGAGCCGACGGGCGGGTACGCGAACTTCACCTCTAAAGTGCAGCAATACAACAACATGAAGCCATTTGAATTCCCATTGCCCACAGTTTTTGGAGATAGATTCACCAAGGTAATATATTTAAGTAGGGTATAACAATAGAAAAGTTATATCACTCCCTTTAGTGTACAAGACTGTATATGGAGACTGACAGCGGTTAGTAAACAAATGTTTCTATGATTGGTGTCAACAGTAATGAGGAAATTATAAATCTGATATCACATGGTTTTATATTTAAGTTGAAATTATTTGCTAAATTTAGCCATAGTTTAAAATTAAACGAGGATACACATTGTTTAAAAATAGTCTCCTAAAAAGTTTAATTGTTAATTTCAGTTTGTATCAATATATGCTGCATATTTGTACGATTCGGTGAAGTTGTACGCCACAGCTTTAGATAAGTTAATAAGAGAGGAGACCGACAAGGAAAAGTTAACTTACAAGAAACTGATGAGCATCGCTACAAATGGTTCTCGAATTGTTGCCGAAATGATCAAATCCTCGCCATATAAAAGTATGTTCTTTTTTTAAATTTATAGTCACATGTGTCTTTTGAACACACATACAAACACTCTCACATACAATCTGTTCTAATTGCTTTTAGTATTATTTCCAGTTTATTGTAAAATATTACAAATAACTACTTTTGTGTTATGCCACATACAAAAGTGGCAAACCTGAGTGTACTAAGTTTTGAATTATTAGTATTACGAATTAATCATTTTTTTACTTTTTATATTGTCTGTGTGTTGGTATTAAATGTTGCGATAAACAGGTGTGTCCGGTATGTCTATCCGCCTGGACGAGCGCGCGGACTCTGAGGGCAACTTCTCCGTGCTGGCCTTCAAGCCCACCAACTTCAGCGACAACAACATCAACTGCTCCTACAGCATGCTGCCCGTCGGCAACTTCCAGCAGTCCTCGCGCAAGTTCCCCGTCAGTTTACCACATTTCTTCTGCTTTCATTCAAACATCCATCATTCCTTATAGCATCTAAACGGTCAAGCAGATTTCTATCCCATGCTTTCTGCATATTTGGACTGTTTTTATATTGAGGCTATATTCCCAACTTAATTTCATTAAAAAGGATTAGTGTCCAGTTCACACTTGGTCATTACAGTTGCGCCCGCCAGAAATAGGAGTCACTGGCGTCAGTTAGCGTTCGCACTATACCAGTTGATTGCCAATCCAATCGAGCACTTCTCACTAACTGTACGCGTCAGGTCGGTGAACAATATATTAGTACTTATCAATTTTAATGTGTAATTACAGGAATATAAATTAAATCCTCGCCTGCCTATCGACTGGCCTGACAGCGTGAAGCCCGAGGATGAACCATCTTGCGGCTTTCTCAATGAGAAGTGTCCGAAGGATGAATCTCAGATCACGTCGCTGGTGGTGGCGGGCACGCTCGCTGTCACGCTGTTCTGTGCTCTCGTCGTCACCATCAGCATCTACCGCAAATGGAAGATAGAGCAGGAGATAGAAGGGTTGCTCTGGAAGATCGATCCACATGAAATCGCCGGTTATTTGGGCAGCGGCCTCGTGTGGTCACCTAGTAAGGTAATAATAGTTTTTCTACACTTATAATTCTGTCCCGTAATAACGCTAGATAGACGTAGTGGTCAAAGCCTTTATTTTATTGAAATATATTACAAATAGACTTAAAATCACGAGAAATCGATACATTCGTCGAGCATCTTGTTGTGTGGATTTTCCTAAACTTGATATTTTATGATGTGACAGCTGAGCCTGGCGAGCGGCATATCGTGCGAGAGCCGGTGCTGCACGCAGATCTTCACCACCACGGCGCACTACCGCGGCAACGTCGTGCGCATCAAGGAGCTCAAGTTTGCTAAGAAGAAAGTTAGTACTACATTTTTTTTATATCATCTATTTTCATTTTTCTCAATATTAAA
>NW_013527915.1:6481649-6485410 GCF_000836215.1 Papilio polytes
ATCGGCGCGGTGGTGGAGCCGCTGCGGGTGCTGCTCATCACTGACTACTGCGCCAAGGGCAGCTTGTATGTGAGTACCAGACCGCTACGCACTACACGCATTGCACGCACTAAACGTACTGCACGAACTACACGCACTATACGCACTGAACGCACTATAAACACTGTAAGCACTACGCGCACTATACGCACTATACGTACTGCAAGTTCACATGCACTACACGTGCTGCACGCACTGAACTTACTACGTGCTTTACGCGTACTAGGCGCACTACATGCACTGCACGTACTACACGTACTACACGTACTACACGCCGCACACAACACAATGTTGGTTTCGATCGATGTAGAGTAACAGGAGAGACGTGGACAATTTTCGAAACACTTTAAACGAATATTTGTATTTCATGAATGGTTAATTTTATTATTCTCACAATTACAAGTGCATTTTCGGTTTATTGCAATTATCTTGTATTTTGCCCACTAAACTTTAAATAGTAGTCTGAGAGGGAAGTTAAGAGCCGCTAAGATATTTAGTAGCCCCTAACTCTTTTTAAAATTTACATTTATATTCAGAAAACATCAATTTTTAAAGGATCATATATAATGGGTTATATTCTCTACAGGACATAATCGAAAACGAAGACATTAAGTTGGACAAGATGTTTATCTCGTCGCTAATTCATGATCTCATTAAGGTATTTATAAAACCTTGAATTGAATAATCGATTTAATTACATCATGTTAAAATTTAAAAAAAATGTATTTATTACTTTGTATTTCAGGGTATGATATTTATTCATACTTCGCCATTAATATTTCACGGCAATCTGAAATCATCTAACTGCGTAGTTACATCGCGTTGGATGCTGCAGGTAACGTTTTACCATACTTAATATTAAGTTGGAAAAATAAGCCAAATTATATAACAAATTGTTCAACAGGTCACCGATTTCGGTCTCCACGAGTTACGATACTGCGCTGAAAACGAATTTGTTGGAGAACATCAATATTATAGAGGTAATTATTTTATTACTAACTGTCGAAAGCGACTCCTTTGGCGTGGTATTAAAAAAAAACTTAATTAGGCTATAATCTACATGAATGCTAAATTTAAGCGAAATCCGTTTAACCGTTTTGGAGATACGTAGTAGCATTCATGCATCTAAACTTTTATATTTATAATATTAGTAACATAAATTCGGAATTCGTTAAAAAAAATTGCGTAAAAGCATCGACAAATTCATACTATCTATACTAAGTACTGTATTTTTGAAATAATTCAAAAACTACTGTGCCAATGTCAA
The DNA here is from genome assembly GCF_000836215.1 of Papilio polytes. NCBI lineage: Eukaryota > Metazoa > Arthropoda > Insecta > Lepidoptera > Papilionidae > Papilio > Papilio polytes. The sequence goes on from NW_013527915.1 coordinate 6,482,956, forward strand.
AAATATTGCACTTTAAAAAGCTATGTTATCACTAACAGAGGATACATATATTGCAAGAATTTTTTTAAATCCATAAGCTAGTGTACTTCACAATGGGAGACCTTGATAAATATACTTTAGGCATGTTTGTAAAGTGCTGAGGGTTCTGGTGAGTTCCACGGAGATCACGAAACCCTCATTTATTGCACTAGAGGGACACCGATGGGATTTATTGAGTACAAACCTCACATAAAACAGGATCTTCCCCCAGAAGGAAGGGTATTTTTAAGGATTTCCAAAAAAAGCATGTTTGCAAAGCTTTTATTGAAGCGGGCAGTAATACAAAGCGATGTGGTGCAGGCCTGCTGTGGAAGTCGCCGGAGCTGCTGCGGCAGCTGGAGGACCCGAGCGGCACGGTGGGCGGCACGCAGAAGGGCGACGTGTACGCCTTCGGCATCATCCTCTACGAGATCATCGCGCGCCGCGGCCCCTTCGGACACACTACCTTGGAACCCAAAGGTATATAATATATTTTACTCTTGTAATATTATTATACTAGCTTTCACCCGCGACTCTGTCCGCGTGAAATTTAAAAAAAAACAAATGTAAGTAGCCTATACGTTCTGCCAGACTATCCTCTACATCCATACCAAGTTTCATCAAAATCTGTTCATCCGTTTAGGCTACAAACTTTAACAAACTTCCATCCATTCATCTAAACTTTCGCATTTATAATATTAGTATGATTAGTTTGATTAATTAAACAATAAAATTTTAACGCATGGTGTATTTTAAAGCGTGAATTAAGACAACTCTAGAAGAATCTTTGTAGATTCCTAATTTAATTTGCTATAAAATGTACATTTGTTTAGTTGGTACATATTTGTAGTCATGTAATAAATCGTAAACACACACACTACTTAGTTATAAAGGATGTCACCAACCACAGTATATTTTTTTAATAACAAGCGACACGCTTAAGTTATATATTTTCACGCTATTAAACTTAGGGAGTAAATGAGGTCATGCGGGAAAGAGACAAAAGTAATTGTTATCCAACGTCAAAGGATTGATTTAACAACTCTACAGAACAGTCTTTACAGATTTCTTATTTGAATTGATACAAATAATTTATGTACGTCAGTACCAAGACTCAAGCAGCTCGAAGTTTGCATTCTGGTGTTTTCAAAGTGAAGGATGTTTATGAACAGTGTGGTGTGGTTTCCAGAGATCGTGGAGCGCGTGAAGCGAGCGCGCGGCGAGGGCGAGGAGGCGTTCCGGCCGGCGACGGGCGCGCTGGCGGGCGTGGAGGAGTACGTGGTGGCGTGCATGCGCGACTGCTGGGCAGAGGACCCCGCGCTGCGCCCCGACTTCCCCACCGTGCGCACCAGGCTCAAGAAGATGAAGTCCGGCAAGTCAGTACACTTTGATATCATCACTATACGTCCCCACTGAGGAGCACGTAGCCTACTTTAAATTAGGGAGATTTGGCCATAGTCGACCAACCTGGCCGAGTGCAGGTTGGTTGGCATCACACATATCATAGAATTTCTACACCGATATGTGCAGGTTGCATCGCGATGTTTTCCTTCATCGTAAGAACTACGCATAAATTATGAAATTAAGAAATTCGAAAATCATATTGGTAGATCGCGGGATTCGAACCCGAAACCTCTAGATTACTACGAGTATACATATAGTCTTACTTTACTAACAATCGCCGCTCGCGACTAATACAATGTGTGTCATTATATAATAATTTTGTATGTAAATTTAGGTCAAGGAACATAATGGACCAAATGATGGACATGATGGAGAAGTATGCTAATAATTTAGAAGAACTAGTCAACGAGAGGACAAGGCTATTGATTGAAGAGAAGCAGAAAACCGAAGATTTGTTACATAGAATGCTACCAAAGTAAGTATATAACTCACATTCTTTTGTACATAACAAGGGTGTGCTAAAACATATTTTGTAATTTTACGCACATACACACTCGTCTACCTTACATTGTCCATAGACAGTTCTAAAAATCTCATTCAGTTTAAATTAACGTAATTTTATCTCTAAAAAGAAAAAAGATAGCCCTTTTCCAAATACAGCATTTTTCAATTATTATACCCTTAAATTTAAATCGATATAAATTCCAATAAATCAATAATCACATGCGTAAACATGTTTTTTTTTATTAATCATATTTATTCATTATCAATATGTGTAAGGCCTGCGGGAAGAATGTGGCAAGGTCCCCATGTGCATGAGATAAAGAAAGTATTCCTTTATGTAATTACTCCTTAGTTATAATGTGGTAATGTACTGTTACTAATATACAGGTATGTAACATTGTTGTTATGTAAATGTGAGCACAGCTACGGAAGACGCAAATACAACAAGCTGCATCGCCCCGCTGGCTGCACGCCGGGCGCGCGGCCTGCACTGCTTTACATCCAGTCCGCTCGTAGGCACGCCCCTCCG
>NW_013527915.1:6485646-6487824 GCF_000836215.1 Papilio polytes
CTCGTTGGTAGTGCTTTCCGATCTATCGACGTGGACTTGATGTAAAACAGGAGTACATGCTTTCGTTACAAAAAGAGGCAAAAAAAACATGTAATTGTATTCACTTTGTTGTACTTGTGTTCTTTTCCAGATGTGGAGGTTGAATCCATTATAGAAATGTCGTGAAAATGTCTTGAGGTAATTAACTCCCTACTGGTGATTGTAGTTAATACGGTTTGTGTCGCGCTGTAGGAGCCGCAGTGATGCTGCGTGCTAGCCGCGTGCTCACCGCGTGTTAGCCGCGTGCCCGCCGCGTGTCCGCCTCACTTTCCCCATTAACCGAGTTAGAAATTAGAGCTTGCTTGGGATTTGTGGTGATTTTGCGTAACGCATTGTGGTCGGTGTTGGCATTTCCATAGTTACCCGTAAGATTGCTAGGGGATCGTTTAGGGGTGTTTGATTTAGAATTTTGCTCCTAGATTATCTTGGTTGTAAGTAGAGAAAGCATGCCTTTTATTGCATTACAATATTTGCTATTATTATTATATATTTATTATATTCACGACATTTTTTTTCACGACTCGTTATAATTTAATTACATGAATTAACTCAATATTAAAAGTTTTAATAAGTCTACATGTTTACTTTTACCACATTATAAGGCATTAACACAATTACCACATAAATAATAAAATTTATTATAATTTAATAGATCTCTAAATACAATATTTATTATGTTAAATGTAATTAGAGGTAGTGGTGTAGAGCATGGTAATTTATCAATAATTTTTTTAGATCGTTGAGATATATTTAGCAGTAGTTATTTTAAGAATACATAATAATATATTTATTGTATGTGTACATTGTTTTAGGTCCGTGGCGCGGCGGCTGACGACCGGCGAGGGCGTGGAGCCGGAGTCCTTTGACTCTGTCACTATCTACTTCAGCGACATCGTCGGCTTCACCGCCATGTCCGCGGAGAGCACGCCGCTGCAGGTCGTCAACTTCCTCAACGACCTGTACACGGTCTTCGATAGGATTATAAGAGGCTACGACGTCTATAAAGTAGAGACTATAGGAGACGCCTACATGGTGGTGAGTTTCACCTTACTTTATCTTACTAATATTATAAATGTTTAGATGGCTGGATGTTTGTTAGAGTCTGAACGACTAGGTCTAAGCCTAAACGACTAAATGCATCTCTATATTGAATGAAAGTTGTCATAGATATAGAGGGATAGTCTGGAAGAACACATAGGCTACTTACTTATGTTTTTTTAATTTCACGCGGACGGAGTCGCGTGCGTAAGCTAGTACTGATATAATAAAGCGTAAACACAGTTATATAGGATGTCCGTAATCGTAGCATATTTTGCATAATTCATTTTTAAACAACTAGCCTTACACCTACGTCATGTTTTAGGTTATATTTTTCACGCTATTTAATTTACGGAATGAAGAAATTAGAAAATAACGTCATGTGGGAAAGGGACAAAAACTATTGCAAAGAAACAACTTTGCCGCGGTAACAGCAATTTTTAGCCAATGTCATTTGTGCATTTTAATGCTGATATTTCTAATAAGCTCGTAGCCCATTGAAGAAATACTATTTTATGTATCTTCACTATTTATTGTATATTTTGATTCTAATGATAAAATGTTTTATGTGTGTGTCAGGTATCGGGCCTCCCGATCCGCAACAACGACCGGCACGTGGGCGAGATCGCGTCCATGGCGCTGGAGCTGCTGAACGCGGTCAAGACGCACAAGATAGCGCACCGCCCTAATGAAACACTCAAACTGAGAATAGGCATTCATACAGGTATCAAACTAATAAACTATTAACATAACTATTATGCAAATTTGACATATTAGCTATTGCCGTCTATACGAATATAACAACTTGCAACGATTGTGTTGACAATTTTATGAACTGACAATATTATCTTAAAAACGTTATATTTAGATCAATGAGGTAGCGACACTGCACGGAAGAATGTCGCCATTTTTGTAATTTCGATATTTGATGTCTGAAAAAATAATTATGTAATTTGGTTTTGATTTCCCCATGGGAGAATTTAAATGATGGGATATTTTTATCTAGCAGGTCCCCTGTCAATGTCCTAGAAGTGCTACGTGATGTCGTGTTGCTACGTGTTTGCAATAATCGTAAATTAAAATATATGAAATTTGTATAAA
>NW_013527916.1:0-172110 GCF_000836215.1 Papilio polytes
GAGGTATTTCGTGACTTTTTACCATAAAAAATCTTCTCCCAAAAAGATTTAATTCTTTCAACTACCTTCTAATTTACAGTATATAGCGATGGTGTGAATAATATTAATATAAAAATACGGTATTCGAAGGACCTTTAATTGGTAACCGTATGGCTTCTACAGTTTATAAATGTTGATGTAATGGTGTAGATGGCTCTTACGGCAAATATTTTTTATAACATTTTATGGAGATTTGTTGTTCCTACAATTTAAAATCAAGGTATTTCGTGAATTTATCGAATTTACTGTTAAAGTCCAAATAAGTGAATTTTCTTTTAGCCATTGAAACTCTTCAGATTCCAAGTCAATAATAAATATACTAGCTTTTGCGCGCGACTTCGTCCGTTAATATTTTATTTCTTTGTAGTTTTTTTTTGATGATCGGTTTCTGGCTAGTGGCGAGTATCTTTCTTCGTAGATGATTCCCAGGCTTAATTTAGGATTAAAGCGTGGGGTAGAGTTTTACGTCTCCTGCCCCCATGTCTCCCACCCCGCCTGCGCCTAAAATTGTGTTCTGCGCAGCGTCTCTTACAAAGTTGCAAGCGGCCATGCAGTTTGCATGGTACTGTAACTAGAAGCTAAGATGCAATGAACTATTGCTTCAAATGAGTCAAGTGCTACTTTATTTGATATGAGCGATCCGCGACAGCTATGCATGGGTGCTCCGATCACCAATAACAACTAGATGTGTAGTCGACGCAAAAGCAAGTTACTCAATGTAACCCCACCTGAAACTACTTGTATTGCGTTTAGTTCGCTTCAATCACAGCCAATTAAGACGCTTCAAAAGGCTGCAGTCTGTATTAATGAATCGTAAAAATAATGTCCAAAAAGTAAATTAAACGGGTGGTACCCGTGAAGCTTCATCGCGCTCTAGTTATATTTTCTCGAAGCCTAGGTGGCACAGAATATGCGTTGCGCATAATCTTTCGTCATTGTATATATTTTTTGTCATATCCATACAGTTACCGGTGATGTTCCGCTTATTATATAACATATGCTTCTGAGTGCAGTGCAGTTGCAGTGTAACATATTTTTATAATGACATTTCATTTTAATGGTGCTGTTTGATCGAACACCAAGTTGTTTCGTTATTTGTTATAACAGTTAATACAAAATTATTTGTTAACCAGTGCCTTCGTTGCAATTATAAAAGTCACATTAATGTGATTTTTACTAACTATGTGTGTGTTTATACCAAAAGTGTTAATGTTTTTATTTTTGTTTAGTTAACATTAATTTACCGTGCTATTGCTATTTATTTCTTTCCCTTCCATAAAACATCAACGGCATGCATGAAAAAACGTCCTGCATATAATGAAGTTTTATACTCAGTAGTATAGACTACACAAGCAAGTATATATCGTAGTGGAACGAAATAAAGTCCAATATTGCGTGAATTCTTAGCAGCGATGTATCACAAAGTTATTAATCTAATTTTATTGTAAGTATAAAACTAACACATGTATTCGGTCCGAATTAATATACGTATAATTGAAAATTGCTTACCGTTGGTTTAACTCCATTGTGAAATAAAAAACACGTGCCTTTCACAACACAACACGCCAACAAACGCTACAAATTCTACACGCTAAATGAAATAGACGCAATGGCGATGTGGCATGCGGTACTGTTCGTTCTGCGAGTAACGAGCTTCGGTTCGCTCGGCTCTCGCCCGAAGCGACCAGCGTGGGAGCCCGAACACAATGCTAGATTAGGGCTCGAACATAAAAACATGTTGCAAGCGATACGACATCACAATCGTTTTACGTGTAAAGATTATATTACTCTTAAATATTATTTCTAGCAAAAACCGGTGCTTCGGGGAGGTTCGTGGAGCTTTCCATTTTTACACAATTTAAAGAAAAACATAGTATAATACTCCTGCCAGTACCACTTAATTACCTTCCAGACAGTCCCGTCAAAATCAGTCTATCTGTTTTGGAGATTGCCAGGAAACGATAGAAAAAAACCGATATACGTTATCAGCTACCCAAATACCGCTGCGAAAATCTTTTTTTTCGATATTCCATACAAACACACCAATTTTGTAAACTGTACAAAAGAACGATTTTAATATTAACATACTAGCTTTTGTTCGTGACCTGGTCCACGGCGCAAATTAAAAAGTCTAATAATAATAATCACGCCACATGCACGATGTAACGTTATATTGTGTTTATGTGAATGTGCCTTTATGCCGCCATCTTGTAAACGCGTTGTATTTAACTTTGCCGGCTTAACCTTTGTGTTCATTTTGTAAAGGATTCCACACTTATAAATGTATAAAAAAATAATCGTATTGAGAACCTCTTTGTTCTGAGAATTCAGTTAAAATGTACGATCATTATAAAATGTTACCTTAACTGTAGTTTTTATCTAATTTAATCTTAATTTAAAAAAAAAACTAAATTTTAGTTAATCTATCTTCTATAAATATAATGAAAAATTGGAGTGTCTGTTTGTAATATCACAGGAAAGATTTCGGGAATATGATGTATTTGCGTTGTCCATAACAAAAAATCACATTTAAAATATTTTTGTCTGTCTGTCCGTCTGTCTGTCCGCAAACCGCGTTTATTCCGGGTAATCTCCGAAACGGCTGGGCCTATTTCGACGAATCTTTCACTGGAGTGTAGCTGACATGGATAGGCATATTGTAGGCTACTTATTCATTGTGTGTTACGGCATAACGCCGCTGCTAGTGGACCGATTTTGATAATTCTTTTTTTATCCGAAAGGTAATGTTTGCAGGTAGGTCCCATTTTTTTGCTCGATTTTTGGAGTCAAAGACTACCACGTAGTTAAATAGTTTACCCTAAAATCGCGCGACGAAATTTAGGGTCATTTTTGCTTTCTTTGCTTACGTAGCCTAAACTATAAGACTTACATAAAAATGAAGTATGGAAGAATTGTAGCCCTTTAAATTTGCTAAATAAAAGTCCGCGATATCATATATCTATCTATTAAGGTTGTCGCACAATAACTACTTTTTTCATTAAAATATCGCTCTAAATCTATACCCCACTATCAACGCTATTACTCGTGTTCGGTATGAATCCTTAGCCAAATAAATGTGTCCATCATCAAGACAATTAAATGTAGATATAATCTACATTTAATTGTCTTGATGATGGATGATGGAATGCCCGTGGAACTGTACAATTCTGATCAATAGTTTAGGAGATGTCGTAAAAAGCAAATTACGAGTCGCAGAAAAAAATACCAACTTGTAACAAAGTTTGCTTTCTTGTCTTACGAGGCCTAAACTATAAGATATACATAAAAAATATGTATGAAAGAATTATAGCTCATTCAATTAGCTAAATTAAAGTCCGCGATGGCATATATCTATCTCTTAAGGTTGTCTCACAATAACCGTTTCCTTCGCGAAAACCGTCAAATAAATGCAATCAACTTCATTTAAAACGCTTTTATTCTTATTTAGTATGAATTAATCCTTATCCAAATGAATATTAAAAAACACAATACACTAAAAAGTAACGAAATAATTCCTTGAAAATAGTAAACCTCCCTTATTGTAACTGTTATGTCTACATTGTACAATTATTATTACTTTGAAGTCAGTGTCAGTCAATGTAGATTCATTACTTAAACGTTACTATACGTTCAATTGTCTATTGTTATAGTAAAAATGTAGAAAGCCTTACGTATAAATATAACTGCATACCTCGGCTGACACCGATATCAAAGTAATAATAATTGTACAATATAGACATAACAGCTACAATAAGGGTGGTTTACTATTTTCAAGGAATTATTTCGTTACTTTTTAGTGTACTGTTTTTTGAGAATATTTTGTTTTTAGTGTATTTTGTTTGGAAGTCGGTTTTGTTTTCTAATTAAAAAGTTTTTTTTTTAATTCCACGCTAACGAAATTTGCGGGAGACAGCTCCTAAATAAATGAGTTCTTTCGTAATGTTATTTGCTGTCTTCGATTTGCCTAGTATTACGAACCAAGTGAGTAAGCGATTTTTGTCATCCTAGGTGTACCTAACGTAAGTAAATATCGTAGACTAGTTTTTCCCGTGCGGCTTCAGTCGCATAAAATTATAAAAATGTTAAAATTGCAAATGTCAGAATTACCGTTACCATAATAACCTTGCTTCCCTAATGTTGGCAGCTTGTAGTTTATAGTCCTTTTCCCACATGAAGGGTTTTTTCCAATTTATTTACCTCTAAGTTTAATTACGTGAAAATACATATGTAACTTAAAGTATGTCGAAGTTTAGGGCACAAACATCATCCTACGCCACAAAGTAGCGTGTTTTACGTTTTATTATATTAGTATAGATAGATATAGATATATATTATACCTAAAGATATTTCATACTTTGATGTTTTTTGATTGAAGGTTCATACAAGTTGAAGTACGACAATTTTGAAATGTCAAAAGTTTTCGTGACGACAAGTATACCAGTACAATAGTTTTTTTCCCACGTCAGGGAAAATGTTGTGTATAAAGACCAAAAATAAAATTACACGTTAAAAAAATGGGTGGGGTTTTATAGGTACATTTTTTAATTTACGCGCTGTCAAAGTCGCCATCAACCGTTATCTCTGGAACTGTTGCATTATTTTTTCCTATTATTTGCCTAATCCATTTTAATAAGTAAACAAGCCATTTTATAATATTTGCAACAAAAACTATGTTCGTTGAAAAAGAAAACTGAAAAATCTGATATTTTATAATCATTAAAATAACACTTCGTAAATAAAATCTAGTATCAGAAAGAAGTTCATGGCAATAATATCTCTATATTTGTGAAGAGTATTGTTGCCATTCCGTACTCGTACAATACGAATTTATCTGTAATTCTTGAACACAAAAGGGTTTATATCTTAGGTTGGTTTTTTCTTAAATTTGGGGAAAAAATATACAATGGCAACACCGAATTTATGACACTTTTAAACATTGACAAGAGAGTGCTGGTCTGCTGTATAATTATGAATTAGATTGTTTTAATTCAATTATGCACTTAACCATAATTGGTGATCTACAGATCTGCAACCGTTTTGCATGGTAGAAGCAGATTATTGAGCGGTTTTGCATGTATTAATTTGTACATGGTGTTGAGGCTGAGCTGCAAATTGATTTGCTGAGCCGCAACTCAACAGTGTTAGACAACGTGAGCTGATCTTTTGAACTGCTCCATTGCTAATTTTCACATATCTAATTCTAATTTAGTTCGTAAAGTATACTTCAAAAAGTACTGTGATTTTTTTTTAGTTTGAATTTGAAGTTTAATTTACGTCCATCAAGACTGATATCCTTGTCAGTGTGTAAAGTATTATTTTATTTTGTTTACAGCAGGCCAAGCAAAATACAGTATAGTTCACATAACGCATTAAGAAAACGCAGTTAAATAGATAACGAGCGACTGCAATATGGCACAGGGTTTTGGAAAATTTGGCCCGTTAGTTGGTGCTATTGACGAAGGTACATCTAGTGCTCGATTTATTATATTTAAAGCTAATTCATCTGAAGTAATAGCACTACACCAGAAGGAATTAGCACAGCACTTCCCACAAGAGGGATGGGTAGAACAAAACCCACTTGATATTTTAGAGGTTGTGATAACTTGCATTGAAAAAGCAGTTGAAAAATTAATCCTTCTAGGTGGAAGTCCTAAGGTGAGTTGTTTTTTTTTTCAATATATTATAATGTCCTTTTTAATATTGTTAATGTCTGCTGGCTTGTTTAACTTGTGGCTGATTTCCCTTTGGCAGTAAATAGCATATCTCACAAATGAATTATTTATGACTTCTGATAAAGTACCATTGGTTATCTTTTAACAGTAACTGGCATGTTACATGTTTTAAAAGTAATTTTTATATGTTTAGATGCATATCTGCTTTGTGTGTCTCAATGTTGAATTTTTTATATTGATTTTTATGATTATATAATCATATAATAAGAAAAACATCTTTGCTTGTTACATAACAAAATATTTTCATATTCTTTTGTGCTTTAATCCAAAATTCTACACTTAATATTTTTATAGTAAATCACAGTTAGATTTGGGTTGAATATATTGTAATGTCAAATTTGGTAAATAACCAATAATAATTAAAACTTTGTTCACACATTTTATCAACATCAAAGAGAATTAAACTCTTAAGATAAGTTTCTTGCTGTATAATTCAAGTTTGTTTAAGTCGTCAAAAAGGACATGGATGTTGTTTTCTAGATAAAAAATAACTATGTAAATAAAATTGTATGCTTTATTCAAATTGACCTTGTATTAATTGTTATACTTGTTTTTGTTCTGAAGTTGATAAATTTCCCATTTGTTTAAATTACCATAACATTATGGATGGAATAGTAAAGTGTAAGATGCTAAAAAATTAAGTAAAAAATGAAGAAATTGTTACCAAATGTTGGCAGATAAAATGCAAAAACATGCTTAAAGCAAAATTTAATAAGGTTTTTTTTGGACCCAGGTTATTGTATAAGCCAGAAATAGAATATGCTTTAAAATCTTGTGCAATCCATGTGTATTTCTATGAATGGTCTAGTGGTTTAAATTTATTTTTAATTCTTTATAAAAATATTCCAGGATATAGTAGCAGTTGGTGTAACAAATCAAAGAGAAACAACCATTGTATGGGACAGAAACACTGGACAACCGCTGCACAATGCCATAGTTTGGCTAGACATGAGAACTACAACCACAATAGACAAATTATTAGATACTGTCCCAAACAAAACTAGGAACAAGAACTATTTAAAGGTAATATATATATTTTTTATAATGTGGCAATTGAGCAAGAGGCCACCAAAAACCGCCAAACTGGAGAAGTGACCGCTGCCCATAGACATTCACAATAACATTTGCATTGCCTACCCTTAATTGACGGAGGAGGAGACACAAATTAAGAGAATGTTCCTCCACCTTTGCATCTTCTGTACAGTCAAATCCACATTCTTTTCCCATCCTTAATCTATTACTAATCTATGTACTCATTACCATTTAGTTTTGAAAACTATTAAAGTGTAATGTAAACCAATATTGTTTTCAGCCATTATGTGGTCTTCCACTATCTCCCTACTTCAGTGCAGTTAAACTCCGATGGCTTAGCGACAAAGTTGATGTTGTTAACAATGCTATGAAAAAAGGAACTTGTTGCTTCGGTACTGTGGATACTTGGATCATTTGGAATTTAACAGGTACTTTAGCACACTATGTTATACATAATACTATTAATATTATAAATGTGAAAGTTAAGATGGATGAATGTTTGTTAGAGTTTGTAGCCAAAACGGCTGAGCGGATTTCACTGAAATTTGGTATAGCTGTAGGGGATAGTCTGGAAGAACATGTAGGCTACTCACTTTTGTTTTTTTTTTATACCACGCAGATGGGGTTGCGGGCGAAAGCGAGTCTATTATATATAAACCATTCTTGTATCACTCAATCTATTAAAACTGCATTAAAATCTACTGCGGTTTGAAGATTTAAGGGGGGACATACATGGGGAAAGACAAACAATGGGAAACAACTTTGTTTCATACTATGCAGTGATCTTAATCTCTTTGTCTTATTTTGCAATACAAAAAAACAAAGTTTTGGAATTACCAACATGATGTATATAATCAAAATATGTTGTCCAGCTATACTATAAAAAGGAAAGATTTGTATATTTTTAAATAACCTAAAAGCTACTACTGGTCAGATTTCAAAAACTCTTTCACCAATAAATATCTATGTTATCTCTGAGTGACATAAGCTGTATTTATTCTTTTTTAATTTTCGCCTGGACAAGACTCGAGTAACAGTTAGTTATAGTAATGTGTTTAAATATTTTTTTAATTTCCAGGTGGTGTAAACGGTGGAAAACATGTTACAGATGTCAGTAATGCGTCAAGAACAATGATGATGAACATTGAAACATTAAAATGGGACCCTTTATTGCTTAAGTTTTTTGAAGTGCCAACATCAGTACTACCAGAGATTAAATCTAGTTCTGAGGTAATTTGTTTTACTTCACATATAAATACACACTTTTTAGGTTTTAAAATAGTAGCTAGATTTTTGTATCGAAACAGTTACTTTTAACTAATTATTTTAACTTCAATATTTACATTCACACACACACAGCAACACACACACACACACACATAAGTGCAATGATAGCTTATATTATATCTCAACTGCCCCCTGTATCATAAACTGAACCATGTTATAGTAGTTTAGGGGAGGCTGAAAACCAGCGCGGCCTTCAGTGACAAGCTGGAGGCCGCATCAGCTGAGCCTTTTCCTTTTGACCAAAAGTTTGTATCTTTATTTTTATTTCAGTAATAATTGTAAATTGTGTTTTTTTAATTTTCTTTTGGTCAATAAATAGTGTTTTATTTTATTTTTATATTTAATTAGTCTTTTTTCTACAGATTTATGGTTACATTGCAAATGGGCCTCTCAAAGGTATACCAATATCAGGATGTCTTGGTGATCAACAAGCGGCTTTAGTTGGACAGATGTGTTTACAAAAAGGACAAGCTAAGGCAACTTATGGTACTGGATGCTTTGTACTTTACAATACCGGGGATATCCAAGTTAATTCAAGTAGAGGTTTACTTACAACTGTAGCATATCAATTGGGAAGCAAAAGTCAACCAGCTTACGCTTTAGAAGGATCGGTAAGTTAAATATTTGTATTTCAACTAGCTTTCGCCCGCGACTCCTTTCGCGTGGAATAAAAAAAACAAAAACAAGTAGTCTAAGTGCTCTTCCAGACTATGCTCTAGATCTATGCCAAATTTCATCAAGATCCATAAAGCCGTTTAGGCTACAAACATCCATCCATCCATCTAAATGTTCACATTTATAATATTAGTAAGATAGACTCATTTTTCCATAGAAATGTACATTTTTATTCCTCTTTAATTATAGTTACCTCGAAATTATCAGACGGTTACTGTGTGTTAGTAATGGCATTGCAAGAAAAATTTAGTAATATTATAAATGTAAATGTTTTAATCGACAAATGTCTTAGAGTTTGTAGCCTAAACTGGTGAACGGATCTCGATGATATTTGGTATAGATGTAGAGCATAGTCTGGAAGAACACATAGGCTACTCACTTTTTATTAATTCCACACGGACAGATTCGCGGGCGATAGCTAGTTGTTTAAATAGTTGACTTTTAGAATGTCATTTATACTGCATTTTTAAATTATTTTGATGTATTTATACATGTCGGCTTGAGCTATCACGATATCAGAATGGCTACTAGTCGAGATGCCATGTGGCGGCCATGGGACAGTCGGATTGCACGAACACATTCACAATGCTCCTCAGTCAGGATAGCATCCATCTACCAACCTCATATCCTTCAAACAATGTTCTCGCAACAATCCCTACTTCCAGAATAATCTAAGTTCTCACGAAAGTCGCGTGGCGGCGCTCGTGTTCTAATTATGACTTAAATTCATATTTATTTCTTCTGATTACGACATACATATATTTTTAGCATGAAAAAATGAACTTGCAAGATAGTTGCATTGAATATTGTTCAAATAATCACATAAGTGACAACAAATTAAATATGAAATTTATGAATTTCAAACTTATTCCAGGTAGCAGTCGCTGGTGCGGCTTTGGGCTGGCTTAAAGATAACATTGGTCTTCTAGAAGATGCTAAAGAGTCACAGAGTCTCGCTGAAATGGCAACGGATAATGGCAGTGTTGTGTTTGTTCCTGCATTCAGTGGTTTATATGCACCTTACTGGAGACAAGATGCCAGAGGGTAATAGAATAATATATTTTTAGTTATATAAATCAGTGTAATTAATTATTGTAAGAGATTAAAAAATATATAGACTAGACATAGCTGACTTCACTTGAAATATTTTTCACATCTCACTGACGCTATTTATTGATAGATCCTCAAAACCACATGTTAATAATTAATTGTATTTATTTTTATTATCTATTCTATTATAATAAAACGTTAACACACTTTGTTGCCTAAGATATCAGTAATTACAGCATATTTTTGAATCATTCTTTTTTTAATTGAAAACCATACAGTTACGTTACACTATAGGCTATATATTTTCACGCCATTAAATTAGGGGGTAAAAAAGTAGATAAACAACGTAATGTGGGAAAGGGACCATAAGATACAAGCTGCCAACATCAAGGAAGTAAGAATGCAATGCTTTGTGATCATGACATGACATGTCATGTCATTTTTATATTTGCAATTGATAATTTGACAAATGTAAAGAATAAAATTAAATTTTCATAATTTCCTGTGGACAAAGTCACACGGGAAATAGTTAATTACATTAATTAATTGTATTTATTAATATAAATTATTTATACTAGTAGTTGTCATTTAATAATATTTGAATGTTTATGTTTTATTTTTAAGCACTATTTAGTTAATTCATAACAAAAGGTGGAGCTTATTATAATTTAGTCAAATGTTTTATTACAAAATAAATACATGAGGTGGCACTAAACTTGACAATTGGTAATACCTTTCAGAAAAATTGCCGGTGTAAAAATTTTATTCACTATGCCTAGTCTGTATGTTTAAATGTCTATGATTATTGTACTTATGCATTTTTTATATAATTTTGTATAATATTGTGCATTTATGATATACTAAAAGTTTTTTTATATGTCGCAATCAGGAGAAGAAATTAATTTGAATTTTATAACAATTAGAACACGAGCGATGCCAAGCGACTTTATGGCGAAATTAGAATATTCTGAAAATAGGGATCGTTGCGAGAACATTGTTTGAAAGATATAAGCTTGGGAAATCGATGATATCCTGACTGAGTATTGTGAATGTGTTCCTGCAATCCGACTTTCCCTGGCCGCCCACATGTCATTTCGACTAGTAGCCATTCTGATATCGTGCTAGCTTAAGCCGACATATTTATTTTTCCAGGGTAATTTGTGGTATAACAGAAGACACAAATTCTCATCATATAATCAAAGCAGCTCTTGAAGCTGTTTGCTTCCAAGTACGAGATATTTTAGATGCCATGAATGAAGACTGTGGAATTCCTCTACAATTGCTTAAGGTAATGAAAATTTAATTATCTTAATTTACCAATAAACTTTTAGCAAGTAATTAAAAAAAAATCGGAGTAACCAAATATACTGGGCCGATTTTAAAAATTCTTTTACCATTCAAAACCTACGTTAGGTGTGATTTATGTGGGCAATGTTTGAATTATTTTTTTCATTCCACGCGGACGAATTCGCGAGCAACAGCTAGTATTAACATTACAGCTAGTAATAGCGTATGCTACTTAGTATTAATATAGATTTCAGATAATGAAGGAATTGTTAAATAGTTCTGGTGGTTTTTTCGTTTCTTACATTCAAAAATATATTTTTTCCCTTTTAATAACATAGATATATATGTATTGTTTTCTTTCTTTACTAGCTTTTGTCCGCGACTCTGTCCGCGTTAAATTAAAAATGGCAAAGGTAGCCTATGTGTTCTTCCAGACTATCCTCTACATATGTGACAAATTTCATCCAGATCCGTTTAGTGTAGGCTACAAACATACATCTAAACTTTTGCATTTATAATATTAGTAAGATTTATACTTAGGGCCTGTCCCACCAAATTGTAAATTGTCTGATAACGTTCTAACATGTAAAATATGTGATGGAAATACTAATCTGTTAGTGACGTTATTTTAGCTATCTCAGCCTCTATCAGTCAGTGGTGAGACAGGCCCTTATTACACAAAGATTTAACTTGTGTTTTTTATAACTCAATTGAAGGTTGACGGAGGAATGACATCAAATGCATTAGTGATGCAGATGCAAGCTGATTTAATTGGCATAGAAGTGATCAAAGCTGGTTTCACCGAAAGTACGGCGTTAGGGGCCGCGTTGGTTGCGTATTGGGGTGTTGATGGTAACAACCAAGGGGTTCCCATACCTATGACAAGCGGTATCACATATGTACCTCGTATCACAGAAGATGAACGTGATATGAGGTATAAACAATGGAAAATGGCCGTTGATAGGTCTCTTGGATGGGATCAAAATTAACATTTTATAAATTAAGTCCAGGTTTTTTTATAAATTGACGATATTCATGATAAAACAGTAAATAAGCTTGAAGTATATATAAGCGTGAATGTGGTGCCGGAGGCCTCATTTTAGTCCCTTTCCCTTTCCGCCCTTTTAAGAGGAAAGTGGATTTGATGGTGGAGGAGACGCATAGGGTAGGAAATTGTCCTCTTTGTGTGCGTCTCCTCCTCTGTCAAGTAAGGGTAGGCAAGGCATCTGCAATAGCGGATGTGTATGGGCAGCGGTCGCTTTCCATTTCGGTGGATTCAGGTGGCCGCTTGCGAGTCTGCCTCTTTATTTTATAAGAAAAAAACGGTAATTGCTTCTCATTGACGATTTAATGATGGTAATGTCAAAATATAATGGCTATACCTAAGTGCCTCAGAAATGTATTTAAAACTTAATAAAATGATACATTATTGCAAGAAATAATCAGTACCTATGATTAATACTGTAATTTGGTTTTTATCATAATCTTTGACTTCACCTTCATTAGAATACAAATAATTTTAACTAAAAACATTTTTTATTCAATCTTTATTTAATTATATTAATTGTATAATACAATAAAATAGATTTTATATATAAAAAAATGGTTTTTAAAATGTTTTCTATTATATTAAGAAATGTAATAAAGCACGTGGCCTTAAAAATATTAACGGTTGGTGTTGCCATTCTGTGATGGTAAATTATTACTCTTTGCGAAGTGGAATTAACCTAATGTTGAAAATGTCATATAAATACGAATGTTATTAAAAAAAAATATTTTATATATAAAAATCAATGTAAATGGTATTTAAATTGAATTCCAACAATGTAAAATTAGATATGTACAAAATTAATATAGGAGCTTACATTTTTAGATGATTGTTTACAAAGAATTTACACATTATTTACAAATTAGGATGTAGGATTGTTTTTTATGTACAAATAGCTTTAAGTCGTTACATTAAGTTAATGGCGCTAAACATTTCCCTACAAATCGGCTTCTTCCGTTTACCTAACCAGTTAGGTAACAAGATTTTTTTTGTTTTGTTTATATATTATAGGGAATATGCATGTATTTTTTTCTTTTTTAAACGATTGTACTTGTTAAAAAATAACCAGGAAAAAAAGTGACGCGAAAATATTCAACCCTTGAGCTAAAAATAATAAAATAAAATTACGACCATTTTCGAGCGACTAATACGCGACCGGAGTCATGAGACACTTGACGTCAATAGTCATATTCCATTCATAACATACGCTCAGATGTCACTTCGACGTAAAAAACAACAAAGTATCTCATTGCTTCTCAAGGTGAAAAAGTCAAAAATCGATTCATTTTTATTATTCCTGATACAAATAAGTGGTAATTAATAATTCTATTCATTATTTTTTTAATTTAAAGTATGTTTTGATATCGCGTTTACAGTAAAATACTTTAAAGAGTGTATTTCTATATAAACTAACGTAAATGAACTGTTTATTGTCAACACAGCGACGCCATATTAGATAAGCCATTTGCTTCGACCAATAGTGTGCGTTTTAGAACTTAGCAAGGGAATTTAAAAAGACACTTTTTAAAGATGAAATATTGCGACTAAATCACGTTATATTTAAAAAAGCTTTTGCAGGAATGTTTTTATAGTAATAAAGTATACTTGAAAAAAGTTTGGTACAATTTGGCGTCATATGCATATTGCCTATTGTTAGTGCTGTGTAGTTCCGAAGTATTATATAAAAGACATGAGTTACATATTTTAGATGCATAAGTGATATAGAATTTTGTGAAGGATGAACTACCGCTGGGTTTGTTAGTTGTTTTAAGGGGCTGTCCCACCACTGATAGGTGCTTAAATAACTTAAAAATGACATCACTGTCTGATATGGGGACAATACGAGATTTCCTTCACATTTTTACACGTTCGATTGTTACTTATCAGACAATTTACAATTTGGTGGGACAGGCCCTAAGATATATTATAACTTAATTGAGAATGTTATGGGATATTACATTATACTTCTTTTAAAACATATTGGGATTAGGGAAACATAATGTTATTTATAATGTATTATTATTTTTAGCTTAGAATGTACCTAAAGCGTATTGTGATTGGAAAAAATGTTAATAATGGTTGAAATGTTATACAATAAATATTTTATTTATCATTATTATGTGTTTTACTTTACCTAAATAAATTATTATTGCAAACTACAATCTTTTAATATACATAGGAGTTTGGCAAACTCAACTTTAAGGTTTGCAAGCTTTGCCGATGGCGTGACGATGTGATAACTGTCGGTACTGAGCAGAGAAACGCGAGAAGCGGTAGGTATTAGTGGTAGGTGAAGTCATCGGCAAAACTCGCACGGCTAATACTAGCACTTAGTTCTATGTCGTCATTCTCTTACCTACATTTTATGGACTACTGGCATTCGACCGCGACTCCGTCCGCCTGGAATTTAAAGAAACAAAAGTGAGTAGCCTATGTGTTCTTCCAGACTATCCTCTACGTCTATGCCAAATTTCATCGAGATCTGTTCAGCCGTTTATGCCACAGACTATAATAAACATCCTTCCACCCATCCATCTACTACAAGGATCGATACTAGCTGCAAGGGAATGGATTCAGATTTGACGGCTGATAGAAATGTATGGATGAGCAACAAATTCTGTGCCGAAACCGTAGTGACAAGGGCAAGTTGATGATACTATCAAAAGAATGTATAAAATATAAAATTTTTGGAGCAACCTCTTGGATATCGCAACACGAGAAGGAACTATAAATGCATCGCCAGCTATTGAGGAGGAACGCTAAGTACAGTCGCGGTAATCCGCGGTGTTCCATTTTAGAAAAAAAAATGTCTTGTTCATTGCAATGACACAAACTCCGCCTCTTCCTACAAATAACTAATTAGATAGCAGTGAGTGGTTAATACATTTATAACTTGCGTTGAAGTGATGCGTCTTGTTTCAAAATTTTCAAAGGTTTCGTATCTAAAAGCTAATTAGAACACCGCTAGTTTTTCCAACTGTACTTAGGCAACCTAAGTCGTACCGGTTTAGAAATCTTACTAATCTTAGTAATATTATAAATGCGAAAGTTTAGATGGATGGATAGATGGATGTTTGTTAGCGTTTGTAGCCCAAACGGCTGAACGGATCTCCATGAAATTTGGCACAGGTTTAGAGCAAAGTATGGAAGAACACATAGGCTACTTTTTATTTCGGGATAAGTTACGGTTTCCGTGGGATTCATTAATTTAGTTTTTTAATGTTTACTCGATCATTCTGCAACGGTTCAACATATCTTATTGAAATTTGGCACAGATGTAAAACCAAGTCAAACAAAGTATACATGGGATAAGCCTTATCCCCGAGGTGTCCGATTCCCGAGGGATACGTTGCTTTTTGTTATTTCTATAGTTCGTATGTTTTCTAATACCACGCAGACAAAGTCGCGGGCAACAGCTCGTAAAGTTATAAATTGGTCTCTCATGTACATTCAATTTTTAACCTATTTCATTTTATTAACGTGAGCAAAGCTATCATAGGTTAAGGCGTGGCCTATATCGTGCTAGTACAAGCCTGTTCCGTTCTTAGATCGATTACTAATAATATCTGAGTCGACGTCATATGTAGGGATGCGGCTTAATCGCTTTTGTCTAGACGTCGAGCGTTGCGGATATTGGAGCCTAGAGATAGGTATTTCATGTCAACTATCGATATCGAGAATTATTGAGAATATTAAAGAATTTTAAAAATGAAGAAAGATGGTTTGTATTGAACTATTCACATTCATTAAAAATAAATTAAATGTAATTTTTAAATTAATTTTTAAATAAAAAATTAAAGACGAAGTTAATGTAGATCTTGTTCTACTAAATATTACTTTATACAGATATTCCTACTAAATAAATTAAAATTAGTTAAATACGTTCTATGCTAACCGAAGTTGGCAGTGGTGTTTTTGTAAATAATATTTGTCACTTCACTTGAATAAAATCAACAAGTGAAATGGAAATAAATCATTTCGTTTCTATATAAATGCTAAGTTGGCTCAAATCTTTGATTATAGAGAAACGGACTAGGTAAAAACCAGCCGCTTTTTTTTTGCGAGGTTTAGTCATAGCACATATGCCGAAACTTAAGTCTTTCTAAACGCATACTGACACAAAAATGTACCCACAAAAAATGAATACAATCAAGTTAGTTTAGAAGTTTTCGTTTTTAAATGTCAAATGGGAATAGGTGAGATTTCAAACGGGTATGGGAATGGGTGAGATCTTGTCACATAAAAGTCAAAGACTCAAATCGTCGCAATCTGTCATGATGGTGGTCATAATTGGTTGTCTGTTGCGAGATGACCACTCCGCGCGGCCCTTCATAACTATTAACAAGTAGGAGTCCCCTTCGTAGACACATGTACGGTCGGCGTGAAGTTAAGTGCGTTGCCGTGTAGTGGCGCAGCTCCGACAGTCTGACGGATGGTGGAGCAGAGGCCCGTCGCATCTTGCTCGGCCCAAGTGAATGCTACGGATGAGTACGAAATTTAATGGATATGACATACCATTTATACAACCTTACACAATCCTAGTAAAGTTTAAAATATAAGAACAGTTCTAAGAAAAAAAAACAGTTCTGAGTATAATGATAATTACGAAAAAAAAACACACAACAAATTAGTCTTATTTTGAAAATAGTTTTTTTCATAAGAGGTACAAATATAGAAGGACGTGTGAAGTGAGTTAGGTTTTCCAGTCAACCTTTTATGCGTTGTCTAGTTATCAAACAGCGAAAATTAATAACAAAAAAGGATGTTTTCAATTCCTATCTATCTCTTTCGCTGTCCATTCTCGACGCATCTATTTAAATAGAACATAGACGTAAAACAACAAAAATGCAAAGAGCAGAAATAAATTAATATCAGTACACGGGCAATGACAATATCCTAATGTTATTATGATTTACTTCAACGTAGATTTATTTAACGCATCCATTTCAAAATTCTTATTCGTAGCTTGATGTTTACATTCGTTATTTCCAGTCAAATTCATAGTCCCTAGCTCCCTGAGCGCCGCAACGTGACACTGCGTGACACGCCAGCCCACCGTCCGAAATAAGACCTCAATTTAAGTGGTAGATGACCAATTTGCAGAAAACTTGGGTAAATATTTCTTTGTTGAGAGTTTATTCCTCTTGAGACATATATTATTCTAAGAGTTTAACTAAAAATATAATACTATAATATAACTTCGATGAATAATGTAATAGATTAATAACGAGAGAATCGTCTCGTCGGAGTTTTTTTTAGCTTAATATAAAGTAAGATTCAATGTTAGTTGTCATATCAAAATGAACAGATAACAAGTGAAGTCGTACCGTTATTTTCGCTTTTATCAACTACAAAAATATTGACTAAAATAGGTTAGAATTACATCTTGAATTTTGTGCATTTTCTGTAAAATACTTTGAAGACAAAGTACAAGTGAATTGTTTAATAAAATGTATCCTAGGTACAGAAATAGCTATTTTTTAAAATCCATATATAATTCTAGATAATATGGACTTTAGTAATTGTGTTAAGTATATATTAACCAATAACGGACTATCGCTTCTTTCGGCAATGTTCCTAATTTTTTTTCTGTAAGGCTTGTTTATCCAGCAATCACTCAGGGTTGCCAGCTTGACGTATTGACGGCTCTATCTAGTAACAGAGACTCCATGCGCGCCGTTCAAACACCATCCTCCCCAACCCTGGCGAGTCGGTAAACGTGTGCCAAAATTTGATAAAGTCCTCACTTCATGTTTAATCATACGACATTAAAGGCGAATGTGTACAATCGCAGTGCGTCGGCTGTATCGCTGCATTATCATTTTCCATTAGTCCTCCCATCGCGGCTTTGTTGATTGACTGCTCGAACGTTTGTTTATCCCCCCGATGGCATGTCTGTTCTGTCCCGACCTAATTTGCCCCTGTCGGTTAATTTACGCACCACCGTGATTGCGTTTTATGTTTGAACTTTTATTTAATTATTCGCACCCTATTTTATATGTTTTCTTTTATATATATTAGAGGATAGTATAGAAGAACACATAGGCTACTCCCTTTTGTTTTTTTTTAAATTCCACGCGGACGGAAGCTAGTTAATACATATTATCAATTCGTTCATTCTCTTTGACTAAACATGGATACACAAGAATAACGACAGTCGAATTCGGTTATATTAAGCAACATTTTGATAACCCTGTTAGGATCTGACTCTTATAATAATGTTATGAATTATTGCGTTAGTTTCATTCATACACAACCCTTTGTTGGCACCCTTTGAATGGCAAAATTAAAAAATATATCTCGTTTTTAAAGCGTTACTCGACAATTAGATGCAGGCTTCGTACTATTAAGGGATCCCCTCGCGGTGTAAATGTTACACCCAACAGTGCTGCCCCCTGTCACTCATGGAGTTTTGACAATCATTTGCAGGGTTACGTCGCCCGTTTACAGTTTCGCAACATGTTACCACTCTTTGATTAGTTTTAAACGTTTAATGATGTGAAACATCAAGATTAGAAAAAGATATTATAGCAAAGTAGTAAATTTTATTGTAACTATGTTTAGTTTCATAATTATTTTGCGGATATTAGTTAGACCTTACTTTCTATGATAATCTTACTAATATACATACGTAAGTATTACAAATGCGAAAGTAAAGATGGATGGATGTTTGTTACAGTTTGTAGCTTAAAGTGCTTAATGGGTCTCGATGAAATTTTGCATAGATGTAGAGGACAATCAGGAAGAATACGGAGGCTACTTGCCTTTGTTGTTTAATTCCACACAGACGGAGTCTCGGGCGAAAGCTAGTTTTAAAACAAAAATAATATACACATTCAATGACGTAAACTAACATCACATAATATAGTCGTAAATTTATAAAATACTAGGTTTTGCCCGCGATTTCGTCCGCGTGGTATAAAAAAAAATCAAAAGCAAGTACACTATGTGTTCTTCCAGAATGTTCTCTACATCTCTACCAAATTTCATAGAAATCTGTTCAGCCGTTTAGGCTACATACTTTAACATCCATCCATCCATCCATCTAAACTTTCGCATTTATAATATTATTATGAAGTATGATTCACTAAGGGAGACGACTTAAAGACTGAGTGCAGAGCGAAATTAATAAATTGAATACTGTTTTTTGAAGTGAATAACACAGCGGAATTATTTTTGTATTTTAGCTTTTTCAATATACTTTTTTGGTGGTATATTAAATGCACAAATCGATGCAAAGCATCAAAGAGTTTGCCGCTACGTAATTGTAGAAGCAATTATTGGATGGGTCTATATAACCCATTCATAAAATCTCATATCCGTTAAGTAGATTCAGCTGCGTATTTCTGTGTTCATTGATCATTGTAAATTATTTATATTTGGCATTTGTCAAAGTAATGTGATTTTTTGTAATTTCTAAGGTCCAATTGATTGATTTAAAGAGACATTTAAAGTATTGAAAGTTATTAATAGAGCATATTAAAATGTTATTGATAACCAACTGCCTTGTTCCTTGGATTTCAGTTTGAAGTAGAAGAATTTTAAAGGATTTACTATATTACATAAAGAGATTATGATTCTATTGAGTACCAAATTCGAAGAAAGGATATTCCACATTTACGAATAACATTTACTTTACACTCATTAATTTTCATATCACAAAAATAAACGTCAAGAATGCGTGAAATCTACACTTATTGTCTCCCTAAGTGACGATTTAACAGCTCTTAGTACTGCAGTATTCGAAACGAGTAAATGTAGTCATATCGCCAAATCGGAACTTATTTTGTTTTGTCTTTACCAATAAAGGAAGAAAAAGAACCAATTCAATCTATTTTACTACACAAGTGATCGCTTATCACCATAATTTAATGTAACGAAGTTCATTAGGAGTGCCAATGGCACAGCAAAACTCATTTAAACGAAAAGAAAAAGAGAAAAAAGATTTCTTAAAGCCAAGCCCCATTCGGACTCAATGAGGCGCGAATTGGTAATACTAAATGCTCCCGGAGGGCTTAGATACTTACCTATCTATAAAAAACTTTATATTTATAAAATAACTAGCTTTTCGTGCAGAATTAAAAATGAACTTAGTAAATAGTCTATGTGTTCTGCTATACTTTATGCCAAATTTCATGAAAATCCTTTCAGCCGTTTAGGAGATACCCTCTGATAAACATCCATCCATCCAAAGATACTTTTGCATTTATAATGTTAGTAAGGTAGAAAGATTAAGTACGTCCCTCGTTTTAACACCACGTAACCATCGCACTAGTATTTTCTAGTTCTATTTTAAAACATTTATCTATGATTTACTATCTAACATAACGTTCAGTTACTATTTAACTTTTTGTGTATTGTTATTCAAATATTATATAAAATTGTAATCTTACTAATATCTTACTAATATTATAAATGCGAGTTTAGATGGATGGATGTTTGTTAGAGTTTGTAGCCTAAACGGCTAAACGGATTTTGATGAAATTTGGTATAGAAGTGGAAGTTTAGTCTGGAAGAACACATACGCTACTCACTTTTGTTTTTTTTTTTTTTAATTCCACGCGGACGGAGTCGCGGGCGAAAGCTAGTAATCCATAAAACAAAAATAAATCGACTTTTTTAGCAACACCTTAGATGAACTCGATCAGGAAAATCCATTAGGAAAAATATCCGAAATAAAATTTCAACTGTTCCGTTTAGAAAATAGCTGATGATGTACGACGATTTCTACTTTCGTTTCTATTTTGTGATTCTTTCAATGAAATACCTGATGAATTTCAAGTTTTCAAAATACATACAGCTATTTGAAGACTGCATTACGAAACAACTTGATATAGGAAGTCAATTGGGAACGGAATTCTTTGGAAACAAAGTCAAATGTAAATGCATAAAAAAAGTATTATTTTAACTTTTATATTTGATCTATATTAAAACTAAAAAGTAAAATTTGTATTTTTGTATGTACTGAATTAACTCAAATACTACTGAGCCGATTTCAAAAGTTCTTGTACCAAAAAGCTATGATATCTAAGTAACATAGGCTATGTTTTTTGTATTGTTTTTTAATTTCACACGGACAGAGTCGCAAGCAACAGCTAGTGTTGAATAACATAAATGACAAGTATAATCAAATATTTGAACATATTTCAAATTCTGTATAGCAACAAATCGGGTCTGACTAAACCGTGTTTACACGGGTAGATATCTGAGTCTCGGGCGACAGCAATATAAATATGATCGGCCGACACCTCTTCTCATGTATAATGTGCATACAAATTTAAGTGGGCGCTGTGGGAGGGGTGGAGACGTCGAACTACCACATCCCTATGATAAGAGGCTACGTGGAGGTACAAAGTACACGTGTACGCCCAGATCTACCCCGTGTTACCGGCAAATTGTCCGTACTGGCCATATGTAATTTGCTTGCACAGCAAGCACGAAAATTCTTGTCAATAGTGGGTTTATAATTTGTCCTCAACATCTTGAAGTCTTCGAAAGTTCCCTTTAGAGCAAACTGATTTATAAATTGAAGTATTACGACAAATTGCGTGACATTTCTTTCACAGCAATATTACTAGTCCGCTAATTTATAGGTGTATAGGCTGCATAGAAATCGACAGTAATAGACCTTTACAAAGTGTCCAAATTTTACAATTTCACGAATCTTTACAATTTGCCACGTTCACAATTTACCGGTGACATAAAGACGACGTGTATAGACATGTGTCGCACTCAGTACTCTACACTCTAAGAAATTCCGTGTCGTTCACAGTTTGTTCCGCACCGTATTTACATGAGACGAAAGTGATTTCTTCTATTTCGTTACTATACGGTGAAGAATACAGAAGAAAAGTTTCTTAAGTAAAGTAAGGGACACCTTAAGTCGGACCCTAAGGGTATGGTTGTAGTATAAAAAGCAAGAGTTTTGTTTTGTTAAAAAGCACGAAGTCCTCCTATAATTATACTATGCCATAAATGTGAGGATTCAAACAATATATTTGAACTTTGATTCAAGCATAGTTTTGTCAATTTTGGAGTTGTTACGACAATTATAAGAGTTTTGTTTAAAGATGTTACATTACCTTTGTAGGAGATAATTTCCTAATATGTGAACTTTAATGTGCTATATATACATAATAAACAATGAATATAGAATTAATAATAAACTATATAACAGTTAAAACAACAAATGAACTTGTCTTCAAAGTCGTCTCGACAAGCTCTTAACAAATAATTCCGGTTCCATAGGACCGTTTAATATGTACGCAATAATATCGTCTGTAGTGTCTACATTGAACTCCGTGAAGCCTACACGAGTGTCTGCATTTATGCTGCTTTCACACGAAGGCAGCAGTAGGACAAAGCAGTAGGACCACAGTTCTGCTGAGAACGTACGAAAGGCGAACGAATTTATGTGTTACCTTTGCTTACTGTCCTGCATTTGAATGCAAAAGGCTGATATAGAAGCTTGACATATATTTAACACATTTTAACGATTCTACGATATTACTCATCAAATGTTTTTATCTACAGCTTTTTGATATTAAGTATGCGTTCAAACAATATCAGTACTGCAATATCTACTGCCCTTCTGTAAGAAAGTCGAGATTGTTGGATGAACAGTGCTCCGCCTTCGTGTGAAACTAGCATAACATACGAAGTTTTGATGCTCCCTATTCGAAAGGAACCACCCTTTTCGGGGTGGTGTTATTAGTATAAGCAAAAGACATAAAGACGAGAGGGGGGGACCTCTCGACCCCCTCTCGCCCCGCCAACCCCTTCCTTAGTAGACGCGGTATGCATACAATGGAGCTAGCATTGATTTTGAGTTAAATATCACCCCTTAGCGTTGCTTGCATTGTTACGTAGCCGTGTACAAACAGAGCGACATGAGTTATAGTTAGATGTTACTTTTATGTCTTCCGTTTGTTGCTATTAATCAGATATATAATGCATTAAGGGTGATTCAGGCTGTTAATAATAAGTAAAAAATGTTTTGACACACTTTTATAGTTTCAGGTAAATACTTGTAGGGCCTACGTTAAATAGTGGACGACCTAAGGCCGTTAATGATGATGAAAGACTTGTAATATAAAGTAAAATTAGTTTGTTTTAATCTTTTGCAAAATAATATTCTTATTCAATTTATAATAAAACTACTAAAAAAAAGATAAAACATTTCTATAGTGGCTTAAATATTTTACGTAATTATATCTTGGATGTTACATTTGCTATTTTCAGTGGACTTAAATTATTTTATTAATATTTAAGTTATGCAAATTATTTTATATTATTAAGTATAGGAAATCGTTCGTAATTTTAGTCTTTTCCAGCGTTTATGCAATTTTGATCATTTAAATGTGTCAAACCAAAACTTGATAACATTGTTTAAAAAACAAATTTTTAAATATATATGTTAATTACAAAATTTTCTTTTTTGGCGATCTAAAATTTTGTTACAATTTGTAGCCTAAATTGCTTTACAGATTTCGATTAAATTTACCACAGAAGTAGAAATCTGTAAGAACGCATAGGCTATTTTCTAAGTTTTTTTTTTTATAATTTGCGCGGAGTCGCGAACGAAAGCTATTTAGCTATAAAATATTACCTGCTTTGAAATCTGTTTGTCAATGCGTTAATCTGTAAACACAAACTGTTAAAATCCGCTCTTCTACAGCGAGTGTTCGATGAGTTTGTTCAGGTGTACCCTACTCGGATGACCTTCCTTTCACTTTATTTTTGTTTATTTCAATTCATATTATAACCAACTAGTTATATTATAATATTATAATAAAGCGTAAACGCACACTTTTTTGTTGCCTAAGATATCAGCAATTACAGAATATTTTTGAATAATTTTTTTTTTTAGTAAATGTAGGGACATTTACGTCACGCTTTAGGCTATATATTTTAACGCCATTAAACGTAGGTAGTAAACATTTTTGGATAAAACCCTAATGTGGGAAAGAGACCATAAGTTGCTGCCAACATCAAGGAAGCAAGGTTATCATCATGTCATGTCATCTTGACATTTGTAATTGATAATTTTACAAAAGTAAACAATAAAATAAAAATTTCATAATTTCATGCGGATGAAGTCGCACGGGAACAGCTAGTTACAAAAGACACCTCTTGTCTTTTCCCTATTCGTAGTTAGTAAAATCGTTTTATACAATGTATCTTTTTCGTATTTAAAGATTTCCTTTCACATACAAATATATATCAGTAATGATTGTAACAAGCAGTTAATTGTTTACTGAATGTTATAACTCGAACACTAACGACATAATCATTTGCAAGGAAACATTGAAATTCAATCTCACTTGATTTATAGCACATTAACTCATATGATGTCGGTAATTAAAATTAAACTTTATATTAAATGATAATTTTTGCTTTAAAAGTGTTTTTGCATAAGTATATCTTGTGAACAATCAATACTTCTTTTCGGTAAAACTTAAAACGCACGCTAAGTCTTTGGTATGTTAATTAGAGCTCTTAAACTTGTTGTATTTGAATGCGATATTCGGTCGGTACTTTTCAGTTGGTACGTAAATTAAAAAATAATGTAAGCGGCTCTTGTAAAAATCTCCCACACAAAAACCGTACTTAACGATGCGTGGAAAACCAAAATGCAAAATCCCACAGGCTTACCAAGTCAACTTCGCGCAGAGTGAACCAAAAAAAAAACATACAATATGTTCGCAGCGCTTTGTCCTTTTATTCATATTTAATCTCCAGAGCACCTACAAAAAACAATGATTTCACGGTACAGCATTAACGCATGTAGGCATAACAGAGAGAACCGACCCAAACCAAACACAAGGCCATATATTAAAATGTTGTCATTCCTATTTACAGACATTTTACTCTGTGTTTATCTTATAAATCTATTGTGTGCATGGCGGTCGAAATTATGGGATTCTGTGTCAATATTGGCGCGAAGCGGGTTTGTGAGCCGTTGCATTTAACACATCCCACCGGTAGAGATGCACCGCGCGCTAGTTCCGCCCTCGTTGGCCTAGATGGCGCTGACAACTTTGCTTTGAACAAAATTTGCTTCACTAAACCGAAATATAAGAATAGTTATGTATATTTTAATTTATTAATATACTTCCAGATACAATATAATATATTAATGCAACTATCAAAATATCAAAGCGTTATATCAGAAGTAATAAAAACAGTTAATTTTAAGGAATTTAAATGTTTATTTTATTAAAGAATTTATATTCATAAAATTTATATGCATACGGGAGTGAATTTATTAATCTTTACCAAAATAAACGCACTTTGGGTAACGAATACAGTCTATCATTAAACCGTTAATTAAATTTTAAATGGGTACATCTGTTTCCATTAACCGAGTGTGGAAAATGAAACTGTTAATTACATAGTGCGAGTTGTGCGCGGCCGACCGCCCACATATCCTAGTCGACTCAACTTATGTGTATAGCTTTTAGATTGTTTCTCTGTTAGTATCTTGTATGGCTATCTGAGTGCGCGGTGCATCCGTTGAGCACGGCCAAACACTCTTTTCTCGAAATATATATTTACATTTCACAATTCTATCACATTCGACTTTTAAAATTCCCCCATAGATTTGCTATTACTGCAACGATGCATCTTTAATAGGCAGATAAAAAACAGAGAGGATATTTCATCTACCTACGTCTTTTTCCGCACCAAATCTACTTCCCCTTCTCTTTCCGTGTACCAAAATGGTGGATAGTATATGACTAAAATTAACCCTCCACACAAAGTAATCAGGTGAAACGCGGAAGGAATTCTACCTCACCGTTTTCTGTGTGGCCGTGGTATCAGGTGCCGGCAAATTTATGCAGATGTTGAGGTCTACCACTTTTACCTTAGATCGCATAGTGATAAAATTATCTAACAATATGTATTAGTTTTTCTATTAAATTTACCTCAATATTTGGGAATTTTACCAGTGTTCATGTTCACTATTAAATACTTATAGTTATAATAATAATATGATTCTGCAGATTAGAACAATCCGGATTATTACCAACCGTCTCCACGTAAGAATAAATTAGTACCATCAGTCCCACATCCTTCTATCACCAATAAGGTGACAGATAGGACCGTTATGAAATAAAATATGTTCCAACTGTCCCCTCGTCGCAAAAGGGACGGGTGTAGATTTTTATTCTCATCTATCTCCACGTAGGGACAGAGCGCGGTGACGGTTGGGAATAATTCAACAATCCGATGAGTAATACGATTGTATGTAATATTAATTTATTAAATTGATTATTAACTTCAAAAACCGCCATTACTTAGCTTATATCAACTAAAATTAAACACTTATAAAGTAACTGAATCACTGACGAAGAATTTTATAACCAAGAAAATATCCGAGTATAAATTTTATTTTAATTACTAACAAAAAATCATTTAACATTGAAAATCTTTAGCAAAACATACAGTTAGGCTACCCACTTGTAGTTGTGAGGCATGTTAAGTGACTCGCTTATTTATATTGCGGACAGATCTGCATAATAATATAGATAGCGTTTTAAAATTAATTAATATTAAAATTTTTTCAGTTACACACAAGTCTTAATTTTTTTGACTTTATACCGACATACTTACAATGTGTGAAACACTGAATACACAGACTTGTTAGCGGTGAATACATGTCACTGGTAAATTATGAGTACCGCCTGTGTGTAATTTGCCTAAACTTATTCTAAGACTCGGTTAATTGCAAATCTAACGAAGTCATCAGAAATTGAAGTGACATTTTTGAATTATTTCAACACTTTAGAATGACTGATGTTTTTTTGAATAGTCAAAATAATTGATAAATGTCGATATTAATGTCAGCGTAACTACCAAAAAATTGTCATGCAAATTTACATAAAATAAAACAATCCATCACTATACATTTAAATTAATTTCACATGCAATTAGTTGAGCTTTTAAAGTTTGCCTAAGCAAATACGGCTGTGAACACAATTTACCGGTGACATACATTTAATTATTTTTCTCATAACATTATGCATGGGTTGCGGGACGTTGAAAAGGCAAAAATAAAAATGGTCGAACAAAGAGTTATTCGGTAAAAATGTGCGGTGTGGCTGACGCAAGGCAACTCGGGATGTCATTAGTGAAAGCAGGGCCTTTCTAATGCCTAACTGAGCACCGCCCCCCATTGTCGCGGCAATAATGAGCAACTAACGATTAAGCAGACGACTCCAAAATGTAAAAATAGGATCGCCTTTTTTTTCTCAACGAACAGCGTTTTCGAGATTCATTAGAGTTTCGCTCTTCAGTGTGGATTTCACGTTTATTCAGAGACGATTTGCTGATGAATAGCTTTGCGGTCGGTCTGCTTTTGTATTTCGATTTATAGAGTTCTTCACAAAAAATCTTTCGACGTTTTATATTTTTAGACATAGGATTAACGTCAATCTATTTCGCCATTTATAGATTACAGCATATCCAATCAATTTCATTTATAATTAAACTGATTATTACTGCAGTTACTAGTTTTTTAGTGTTCATCCTTACTAGATATACGTTTAAGGTCTCTTTTTGCTTTCAATTGAATGTGCAGGCGACAGACTCAAAAATTCTAGTAATTTCTATTAGTTATTGTAATCTGGTTCACCTCTTTACAATATCATCTATAAATATATTTACCATGCAAGGATACCGTTAACGAAAATGGTAATGGACATGTTATGCGACAAAACGATGGGGATATACATTAGAAAGTGTTAAGACCAAATGTGGATGGTTTCAAAGGAACAGGAAGACCGAAGAAAGTAAGGATGGATGGTGTGAAAGAGGATATGCTTAAGAAAGGAGTGTATTCAGATATGACGGCTGATAGAGATGTATGGAAGAGCAGCACATACTGTGCCGACCCTCAGTAAGGGATAAGGGCAAGTTGTGGACGAAGGATACCGTTAAACATTTCAATTTAATCAGTTACATTTATATTCATTTCCACTGTCATATAGAAATAATTTTACCGCTGCACATGCAGAATAATTATTACTTAAAATTTTACATTAATGATAAAACTCTGATTTTATATTCAAATTTTAAGTACATACATCGCTTTAATATCAAAAGACGGTAGCGAGTTATTTGGATGATTTTAGCATGTACATTGTTTTGATATTACCGTTATTATAATATTTATTTCTTTTTTGTTTCATATTTAAATTAAATATTATTTTCTCATTTCCCATCATCTGTATTGTATTTATACTTAGTCTAAGTTAACTACAGTAGAACCTCGATAAGTTACAGTCCAAGGGAAACACAAAATATTTTAAGTTATAGAGGTTTTAAGTTATCAAGGGTCTATGTTATAGAGGTTTTGGGCTCTGTTGGGAAGGAAACATATTATTTTTTGAAGTTATCGAGGTTCTACTGTACTTACATATGTGACGCACTGCAATACTCAGATGTTACTAGGCAGATTAAACGGTCACTAAAAGTCTCCAAAGTGTATTTACTGTTAGAAATCAATATTAAGTCACTTTTAGATAAAACCTAACGCGAAACGGCAAGGCATAGGTTTTGGTTCGATAAATTCTTCTAATGCGTTTCCGAACTAGGTAGGAGATACACATAAAGAGGATATTTTCTCTTCCTATGCGTCTCCTCCACCGTCAAATCCACGTTCCTGTTTTCACGATAAAAAGGGTGGGAAGGAAAAGGGGCTAAAGTTAGGCCTCCGGCACTAGACTCATTAGACGAAACGCGGAATTGCTCCCACTTCATGCCTGTCCCCTGTTTGGTCGTGGTATTACACTGGGCGACCCATTTGTGCGAAGATGTTAAAGCGTTCTACAACTATTAAAATTACTGTTTAGTTTAGTAACTCGAAAGTGTTACCCCTTATTTAAGTATGAACTACGAAAGCGATGGGGCTTACAAAGTTACCAGATAGTTATGTTTGCATTCGTGTGATTTATCAACGCTTGCGGATCAGCTCGTCACAAGCGAAGGTCATCCCCTGATTAAACACGCCGAGCAAACAACGCGGTGGGACTTTCTGAACCTTGTTCGTATACGTTATTGTGTGTACTTTGTACAGACCACTTCTTCATGTTTGACAGTGATGTGAGGATACGTCTTTGTGTTCTTTCCTTACCTTCAGTCATTGTTTGGACACCTTCTTTATTTAACAATCTGAGGATAATAGAATGTTTATTTTAGTTCATTCAATAAAAAATCGTTATCACTTCAAAGACTTGTCTTGACTGTTTAAGAATTCAGTAATATGACGATCTTTAAATAACACGACGTATCTACTGCTCTCAGAAACCTTAAGTCATCTAAGGAAGTCCCTTAGTGCAGTTATGAGATATCCACATTGTGCAATTATACAAGTTATAATTAAATTAATCTAACTGTGACAGTATTTAGTTAAATAAAATTCAGTGTCCAATCAAGCATTTATTTATTCAAATTGTAAAAAAAACTCAACCTATTTCGTTACATATCAACGGCGTAGTTTATAAATCGTTTACATTCGAGCGTACATCGGTTCGCGGACGTTTTTTGTTGAGTATAGAGCATTTAATTAAACCGCATGTTTGAATGCGCGTAGTCGACATGACAGTGTCATCAAACGCGACACCGATGCATTTGCAAGAGCAGCCGCGTGTTTGTGAATCACTCTGCTTTTGTAGCCACTCTGTTCGAGCACAAACAATTGCACGCCGCTCTAGCGCAGTCTACGCGTAACAATATACATAGAAAAGCCCTCACAGTGTTTGCCTTCGTGTGATTTATTGGCTTCGTCGGATTTAGAGGCACGCATTGGCGGGGTTCTAGCGTTGGTGTTATGTTACCAACGGCTATTAGCTACACCCCTGTGCAGTATTGGATCACTGTTCCATCGAAAGCGTTTTGTTAATCAAACTATCGTAGTGAAACTATTACGTTAAGAGCGTTATCTGCTTTCTGTTCTCTATTCAATCTATTATACTAAAACTGTGCGTATTTTATAACATTTATATTACAAAAAATTATTAACTAGTAAGTTATTAGGCATTGAAATTAGATAAGAGAAGAGGAACAAATCCTCTTCTTTAAGATGTATGGTGCTAAAATAATGTAAAAATATTTAGTCTTCATTTTTGCATCGATGCAGTCAGATAAAAATAAACACGTCGCATTTTGTTAATTTCATTATAATGGCTGGGATCATATCGCGATAATAATTATCAAAGTAAAAATATTAGGAGACGGTGCGAAGGTGTCGCGGCGGTCGGCCGGACAGTAAAGAGGAGGGTACTCCCTGTCATCTGCTTTCAACATAATTAAAATCACTTTAAATAATGCGAATAAGCGCCCAACCCTGCCGAGGTTTTATTTTAAAAAGTGCTATTAGCATTAAATTTAGTTTTGCGGATGATTATGTCGCGTTCAGACTTCTGCGGGTATAAAGCGTGGGTACTTTTTGTGAATTATCGTTTGCAGAATACACCCCCTTCTCTTTATGACACGCTTACTTCAATTTTTGATCATTCGCCCTACTTGGGAGGGACGTCGAGTGGTATTGAGCTCTAAGTCCCAAGGAATTTAATGATCCGTAGAGTGTTCATGTTTTGAGGGGTGTTATTAAGTTAACCAAGAGTGTATGTTTCGGATATCACAGTTATTAATTGTAATACATTTAACTATGTTACTGTAGACGTATGTTTTGTTTTAATCTGTAGCTTTATTTCTCGTAGAAATAGTTTACGCAAATAAGCCCACAATAGAATGCATGAGCGTCACCAGTCGATGTCAAGATGTCAAGTTTCGATTCTCTAGGGTAGGGGAGTCTGCATTTTGTATTTGTGTTAAATTAGAACGGGAAATTTTAAAGTAAAACTCAAAGGCAATTTAACGTAGCTTTCAACTCATGCTGTATTAACATCTGCATTTAACAACTTCTTTATTATTTTAGAAACAAAACAACGGCGGAAAGACATAAAAAGGCAATGTTATTGACTTTGCGAAACACTTCAGCACAAAACTTTGTATTTAAATTTTCCCAAGCAGTCGTAAAATATGTCAAAATTTAATACCTCTGTTATTTAAGTTTAGAAAAAAAATAAGATGTACAGAGTTAAGACTGTTGTTTCATAATTCCATAACATATTAAATTCGTAATTAAAATTTTTACCGGTGTTTTATTTATTTTTATTAAGCTATAAAAGAATTTTCCAACCGTTCTCTGAATCACTCATTTTGTTTGTTTAAAAAACAGAAAGAAAAATAATGATTTACAAACTTTAAGGTATTGCGAGTTAAATATTGAAATCACACTTGACACTAAATGATTCAAACAAGTTAATGAGTTTTAAATGAAGCTAAAGCGTAATCAAAATGGACAGATAAAAGTGAACCGAGTCAAGAGCTACCTACACAGTACATACGTACCAACAACCGAACATAAAGTCCGGTCGCGAGCTTATCGTTTTAATCGGAGAGAAAAACAATCGACTCCAGCGCTTGGATTCTTTTAATTTATCCGTCGCAGTTATAAATCGGTGTTAAGATTCAGCGTTCGTAACATTTTCTCAATTATCGGCATCGATCTTCACGAGGCTTTGTGATAGCTACCGAGCGTCGAACACGCCACCTCGCGGACGGACACGAACAAAAAGAAATCAGCGCATTAAGAGGCCACACGCTAAGGTAGCGTCACTCAAATTGCAAGAGAACACTATTGTATTCTTTTAAATTTTAATTTCTAAGTGTCAAATATCATCGAGATACGTTTAGCCGTTTTGGTGGAAAACTCTAACAAACCTCTATCTATCGAAACTTATACTGTTATTACAATATAGTAAAATCTGACGTTAAAGAAATTAAATCTCAGCATGACCGCGATTTTATAAATTTTATTAGTTCATCATTAGTTTTTTTCCAACAACGCACACAATATTACTTTAAATAACCTATTACTTTATTACCACATTTACTTAACGACAAAGCACTATCTATAATTAAACAATGAGCCTGAACCCCGCCCTCCACAACAACCCAACAAGAGACGTTTAACACATTCGGGTAATCTCACTAAATCGCCATAATCACGACTCGGGACGAAACTTAATTCAATTCCACGTTAATTTACTTATTTGAAAATGAGACCCATGATACAGTTATCAAAGCCGACCCCCCTCGGGAATTAGGACCTTAGGGATCATCTGGATAATCTTTTCACGTATAATCAAGGGAACGGCGGCAACACTATGATAGTATGATGAATATCGCGGACTGATTCGTGTTGTAATTTTTTTCTGATGTAGATATAACAACCTTAAAAACTAAATTCAACCGAAATTCACGTAGTAGATATGGGCGAGGGCATATTTCTCAAAAAAAATCTAATAACTAGTTAGAAATTCTCAGGTTGTGAGATCGGGTCTCTGGTAGACATTGGTATCACATATAGTCATTGAATGACCAAAAGTGACCAAGTCTGTATTAGTGCATTACAACCGAAATAATTATTAGAAACTCAATATTTTGTACATTTTATTACTTGTCCGATGTATTCAAATTAAACAAATCTTTACGCGCCACCTACGTAGATCAATTCAAATTGTCGAAACATGATTTTTAAAACATTTTGATGTGATTCAAATTATTATAAAAGTTAAGATTTATTACAATCTTCATTTTAATGATTAAGTTGAGGTTAAGTTTTTATGATAAGGGACATTTGTATGATGTTGTTTATGTTAAGTTTTAATCTGGTTACGTTAGTCTATTGTGAAGGTTGATTTAGATTTATTGTAATGAATAGTTACGCTTTACGCTAGTTAAGTTGGTATATTAATAATGGTAAGCTTACAGTAGCAATGGCCGCGTCGCCTCCTCCGTATGGACGGACTGGCTGGTTGTTTTCGCGAAGAATCAATCACGTCAGACTTTACGGAGGCCGATTGTACTAATAGCTAATGTACGTGTAGGCGAGACGGAGTGCCTCGGCTCTCGCTTATCGGTGTCATCTATTACTAATGCCTCATTCAAAATTTCAAGTAAAGTTAACAGTAATGCCTCATACAAAATGAGTTTAAGTTATCGCGATACCATCGGGTGACTTATTATCGCTATTTCAGTCGGTAGCCGCTATTAAGTAACGTAACTAATAGATTTATGTTGGATATTTTATGCGTTTGTGTGCACGGCCAATGATAAATATCATTGTTTAAATCAGTACGTTAGATAGGAAGAGAGTCGCGGGATATTTTTAGGTTAGGTAGGTGGGTTCGGACCGGCGCAGATACGACTCTTTGTCGCCACGGCGTACGGATGACGTTAACAAATTACAATGGCTGTCAACTTTCTGAAACAATATACCGGTTGGCGTTTAACTTATCTCGGAACTTTTCGTCCCGCGCAGATAAAATGTTGTAATACTAAAATGTCATTATGCTCGGCCCGAGGACCGGTACTGTAAGTCATAGGAGATAATATTTCACCGGCGAGCTGCGCTCTGTGGCGCGCCGCTATCGTTTCAGTTAGCATCGAACTCACTCAGCCGATTTGTTACCTTATCTTTGTTACTTTGTTCGAGGTTGATAGGTCAACTTAAAACTATATTTTACAAATTCTAATCTAATTGTATACAATTGTGAGCAAAGGGGTAGCGCACCACTATCTCTGTAGTTTATTCCAATCTGCGTAATTTACTAACCCAACGTGGTTAGGCTTTTGTATTTAGGAAAATATATCGTTCTACCTATTTTTTACATACATTTTTTAAAATCATGGAGTACTTTGTTTTACAACAATATTTTCACATCAGGGTAATAACATAATACTTTAGAGCTGGTGCACACTTTTGACTAAACTATCGCACAACTGTTATGCGATTGTCGATTGTTTCGTAGACAATTCAACTCTTTAGTTGCACAACTAAAAATCGAGTTGTATGCACCTCCATGTAAACAGGTGTGCGATAGTTTATACATAGGTGTGCGCGGTCTTAAATGTATCCCTAATGTTAAATTAGAAGTGTCAAAGAAATGACAGCAAAGGTTATAAGTAAAAAGAACTCTGGTTGTCAAGAATGACTGATGTCCGTCTGAAATCAGTGTCAAAAATTTGTTTTTTTAAAACTCGGTCACATTTTACATTTGTCACTACAACGTTTTAGTATGTTACATACAACTAAATTAATGTTTGTGTGAAATAAACAACAAAGTGTATCGTTGCATAATTTGTTTATCAAACTAAGATAAAAACTTTGTTATAGAGTGAGTCAAAGTAGTTATCCTTAAGCTTCTATGATCTTTTATTATGAACAATAAATAGCTTTCAAAGAGAAATTGTGAAAAGAACTCTTAAAGTCGATCTTATTGCTTTAAGTGTACAAAATGTACACATACATCTTAATTGTATATCCGATCAAATACGATTGCAACTCAGTATACCATGTAGGCAGTAGCTAATAATTAACCAACATCCGAAGTTCTTAATTAGAGCCCCACCTGCTGCTTGGAATAGCTCGCATGGATAAGGGTTGCTTTGTACCAGATTAGCATTAATTACGTTGGTTTAACGTCTGTCGAAAATTTCGCTGCTAACTTGCGCCAAGAGTTAGTTTCACGGTCGACTTAAACGGCTTTTGATTTTTATAGCGTTACTCAACCCGATTCTTTTTTTCTTTTTAATTCCATTTCTACGGTCGCGCTTCGATAATTACGTTTGGGAATAGAAATTATTTCTTTTAAATTTTAGTTGCACAAAATTAGCATGTAAAAGTTCCATGTTTATCCTGATCTTTTGATATCGTGTTGACAATCTATTAGTAGCTGTAATTAATTTGAAATATATATCGTCCACGATAATCTGACGCTATACGAGATAAAATCTAAAGAGTATTCTTTAAACTTGAGATGACAAAGTCTACTAGTTCACAATCGGTGGGCCGTCTTAAAAAACTAATCACATCACTTTTTTATTAGTTGTTGGGGAGTGAGGCCAGAAGTGATTTGTCCAGGGCAATCTATCATTCAAGCACTATGGGAATAATTAGTGTCAGCGACGCGCATCCGGGCCGAGTGCGCGCCAACAATGAACTCTGTGACGCTTCATTCAAACAAACCATTAATAATTTTGAACGCTAGTTTTTCTAAGACGGATTCACTCTTGTAAATAAATGGTACAGCGGATTTTTAACTACCTACTTACGGAGACATTATTTTTTACCGAGCGTGGTAATGTCGGTTGTGGAACGGCCATTTGTAAATCTAAGACGCCGGAAAAAAGGCGGCAACATATTCGCACATAAAGCGCTCGTTTACGCGACTTTACATTAAAGGGTTGCGCCGAAAACGAAAAATTGTCGACGTTTGAAATATTAAAAATGAAATATGTCAAGGAAACGTCCGATTGTTAACGTCTCACAAAGCGTGCCGTGGAAACCGAGTCGGTGTGAACGAACTCCGTCGCGTTTTATGATATGTTTTAATACGCATTTTAATAAAGCTTGTATTGTTTAGGCTTTCGGAATACATTATGTCCATTTAGTGGACACCGCTTGTATCGCTCTGTCTGAAGTTGTTTCCGTTACTTAAAATTATGTCTGCTTAATAATACATTTAACGTGAATTGAATCGAATAGTTTGAATCTTAATTGTTATTTTTATGTTGTGCGTTTGTCCATCTATATTAATGTTAGAGGAAAGATTTGTATTTTTTTATGTAACAAATATAGACAAAAAATACTATATAAATTTCAGAATCTTTTGATTAGACAGGTATCACGAACTAACACTGGCTATATCAGTGAGACTGTTTATCATATATTATATCATATACATATTATAAATGC
The DNA here is from genome assembly GCF_000836215.1 of Papilio polytes. Lineage (NCBI taxonomy): Eukaryota > Metazoa > Arthropoda > Insecta > Lepidoptera > Papilionidae > Papilio > Papilio polytes. Next base: position 35,981 of record NW_013527916.1, read on the forward strand.
GAAAGTTACGATAGATGGATGGATGTTTGTTAGCGTTTGTAGCTTAAACGGCTGAACGGATCTCTATGAAACTTGGCACAGGTTTAGAGCATAGTCTGGAAGAACACATAGGCTATTTTTATCCCGGGAAAAGTTACCGTACCTGTGGGATTCATTAATTTAGTTTTTTAATGTTTACGCGATCATTTTCCAACGGTTCTACATATCTTATTGAAATTTGTCACAGATATAAAATAAAGTCTGGAGTACACATGGGATAAGGTTCATCCCCGAGAAATGTCCGGTTACCGAGGGATACGTAGCTTTTTGTTATTTATATAGTTCGTATGTTTTCGAAGACGCGGGCAACAGCTAGTAAGTAATACAGAGTTGTATATCTCTAACAACTAGTGCATCGCAACGTTTGAAATACCTTTGTCATTAATTTCCCACCACTAGTTTCTATTACAATATTCAGTTGCTTGCTAATTGAGAATACCGCGTTGACAGTTTCAGCAATGTCATGCGATATTGATCCTTAACCACATAGCAATAAATACTAATTGACAAAGTATGTCGCAGTGGAAGTGACATTTGAGTGTGAGGAAACCGTTGAATGGTATATGTAACTACACCCGTCATTTAACTAGAATCAAAAACTTACATGTCCAAACACACTTAGCATAATAAGTGTGTCTAATTAAAATAACTTGAGATCTGACGGCAAAGAATGTGGTGTTCTTTATTTGTTTAGAGGGTTTCGTACAATAAATAGAAAACAATAAAACGAAATTCAATGTAATTATGCGGATTACATTTGTTATTTACATTAAGTTACAATAATAAAGTTGGGGAAACATAATTCTTGTTTCGTAATATTAATTAAAAATAATTTTAATTTTATAAGATTTTTTGTTCCATGAGACCTTGGTTTATTGCAGATTATGCACATTTGTATTATTTATACGTACAAAATCTTCAATTATGTTTGTTTTAATACGTTTTAAGAATCTATGTCTTATTATACGATTTTTTTTACAATAAAATCGGAAACGTTTTATACTCTTGTAACAATAAGTCATTTAACGCGACATATTAGATGTATTTTAAATGATAATGTAAAAAATTAATCGTAGTTTTTGTAGAAGACTATGGACTTTAAAATAATAATACGCTGAATAATAACAATCACACGATTTCTTGGCATTAAAATCTACATATAACAGCTAGAAAACAAATCCACCGAACCCTAGCTATAAAATAGACAATAGCTATTAACCTCCTCTCAAATATTTCCCGGGCGTGCCTTTTCTCATAGTAACGCAGTACCCAGTTCATAATTAGCGCTGTATATTAAATATAATGTGTAAAACGTGATAATAAGGAAGCATAATGTAAGCAAGATCGTTATAATAAAAATAGAGATTTCTTTATGTGTACTACTAAGTGAGAGCGCGTCGTATTAATTGCTTTGCGGCTGTTATACGTACAGCTAACGCGGTTGAGGGGCCTTAATGTGACGTCTTTACAATATAAACATGCATAATTGTTAGTACATTTTTAAAGAACCATAAGGACAATAGGTTATTACTTATATTACCATTATTAGATTAATTAGTATGTCGGAGATACTAGCGGTTTGTAGAATTAATTCCGAAGGCAGATCATACACAATTGAGTATATATATATGGGCGTGCGTATGTCGGAGATAATGAAATAACAATCGTAACATTAAAAGTACCTTCAGTTGACCACCATTTTAAATGAAAACTGCACAACACAATCTAATCGGATTACAAACATTTACATAGATTAACCAATGCGTTTTATAATAACAAAGCAACATCCACCATTCAATGACAACTGTCATCAGTCATTTGATCGTCGTTTTAACATCTATCATGCACGATACACATTCAGCCAGTGTTCAAAATTGTTGGTTGCCAGTAACTTTAATCGTTCAAAAAGTATTAATCATTTCGCCCCGTTAAGTATAAAAATTGTGCCGCTACACCTGAGTGTTATTAGTGAAGAACTGCAGACCCTGGGGTCTGGTATTGCTGATGTCCATCGACGTCGATAATCTGCTCGTCATTCCAGTTGTTTGTTCGCTCCTTTATCTTATAATAAAACTAAAGTAGGCCTCTAGTGTAGATCAATACCATCACTTAACGTCTTTTAGTTTTGCAGTAAATCGCAGTGATGCTTCAGGTGTGACCAAATATAGATGCATCAAATGAACATTTTTCTAGAAAAATTAAACTAAACAGTTACGTAATTCGTATTTGTACGTTACAATAGAAACTAATTAAATACACGAATAGCTTACAAATACAAAAATAAAGTTGTTCTCGGTAAGTAAATTAAATAATCTCGTTTGTACAAACAATTCCCAAAAATTAAGTGGAAAAATAAGGAAAAAACGATGTTTTATAATTACATAACAAAATCACGTTTATGACTTTGTACGAATCGCAAAAAGTATGATAATTATTAGTATCATTATGACTGATCTAAACCTTGTTTGCTTTGTTAGTTATTTTTCCAAAAAAAAGTGTAGTTATAGTCTATGTTTAAATATATCTTAGTTAAAGGAAGTATCTATAACAATTTCGGTCTGAGGACTCCTTCCGAGTAATAATAAAAAAGTGAGCAGACTACGCATTCTTCTAGACTATCCTTTAAATCTATACCAAGTTTTATCAAAATCCGTTCAGCCGTTTAGGCTACAAACTCTAACAAATCCATCTAAACTTTTGCATTTATAATATGAGTATGTTTTAACAGAATATTTTTATGACCTGCGACACATGAAAAGAGCCCGTATTTATTTAATGTGGACGTTTAGTATTTATAGTGTTTATCCACCTTTGAGAGCTATATCAAAGCAATGAGATTCGGGCAGATTTTTTAGTATCATGGACGCGATTGTACAGAAATGCCGTCTACCCTGTCGACAGATTTAACGAGCCGAACTAACAACAGAGAAATCTTTCACCTGAGTATTTAGCTCTTTGAGTAAAAATAAATCTCTCGGTTTCTCGGAATAACAACAGTGACAAGTCAAGTCGTCTTAAAGCAAAGATTATATTTGTCATCGCTTCACGCGTTAGGCTCGTTTGCGCGTCGTTCTCAAAACGATCGTAGATCGTAGCCACACCCCGCTACTGTAGCATTACTACGAATTTTAAGACTCGTTTTTTATTAATAATTCTTCAATAAAGAGCTCCAAGTACCTTTAGCATTGAATAGCGATCTTTTAGAAATATGCGTAAAAGATTAGCCTATTATATTCCGAATAACTATCAGTTTTACTAAATTTACACAATATAGCCCTTAACTTTTAATTACATTTAGAGTTGACATATTATAATTATTAAAAAGTCCTATCACAAAAAACAAATGCTAGTAACCGCAACACATATCCGTGGTAAATACTTTCGTTTTGACTCAACAACTTAAAATAAACAGAAATTTTTATAAGCGCCGAGGAAAGCGGCTAAGTTATTTATAGACCTGTCATTTCAGCTTAAAGACCTAATGAGCCGTTTCTAATATGGTATGGTAGTTCTCATTTGGATTCCCTGTTTGTTTACGTAATTGCTATCCACACGTCCCCAGAAGTTACCGCTCTATACATATTTTAGTCTCTTAAACTTACGGGGGGAATATTTCGGTCCGTCTTTTATGCAGTTCTAAAATAAGTCAAGCCTCTTCGTTTTTATGTAATTGGTGTGAACTGTTCAAATTGGTTTATTTTTCACTTTAAGCTAATGCCGCTTTAGGTGAGACAAAACAATATAATTCACGTATTCGGTTCGAAATTGTTTTATGCCGAATTTGGTGTTATTTTGATTCATTTGAATTTACTTTCATAGTTCACTTATCATACTAATATGAGTTGAGAGAATTATAATGAAGATTGTGTTAATTAACCTTCAATTAGAGACTGGCAACTAAGTAATTACGTGTTTATTATAGTTTTAGTTTTTCGTAAAATCGTATAAAGATTATAATTGCTTTTGGTACATAAAAGTGATGAAGTAGCAAATATCTGAGCTAGTGTGAAATGAAAACGTGACGTCACAACGTTCGAAGTCTTAATGCAGATGCATTTCTTAAAAACTGTTAAAGAAATTATTACGTAAACGTTTTATTTAAACTCGCTACTGGATTTATTACGTCTTATACAATTTATTTCATTTATAAAATTGGCAATTCCACGAAGCATAAGGTAATTCTGAAATAATATTAAAACAAAACCCACAACTTAACGTCCTGTCAATAAGTTTTTTCAGAAAATTTTAACAACTAATTAAATTTTATCGTAGACGTAATAATAAAACATATAGACTTTTATACATCCGAGAGACATCTTATAGGTGGATATTAATATGAACATCCCAAGTCATCCCAATAGTAATAAGACATTAATTTTGTGTATTTTTGCATAAATTTTTATAAAAAAAGACAAAATAATGGCAACATTTTTCAATTCCCAACCTTAAATATCGTTCGATTATTGATTTATACGTATTGCTGCAATAGTGAAGAAAGTTACGTAGCGAAACCAAAAATCATCGAGGCATTAAAACAAACAAGTGAGGTTCGTTAGCGCGAAACCCTACATGAAACAATATAAGTTGGAAATTTTAATTGTCCAAGCATCGGCCTTACGTAATGCTAGTTACACACGAAGGCAACACAGTGGAGCCATGCAGGACAGGGCAGTGTTCTACTGAATACACTTAGTATTAAAACTGTACAGCTTTCATAGAAAGAGTCGCATTCGATTCAAGATTCCATAGTACAACCGTGAAATGTGTCAAAATATATACGTGCTTAACGTATTTAATGTTATTTTCACTTGCATAATAGGTTGTTCAGTCCTGGCGTAATCCTTCAATCACTGGCTCATCGTTCTGCCTTCGTGTGAAACTAGCGTAAGTTAAACAATCGCTGGTTCGAATTCAGCCGGGAGACGAGAGGGAACAACAAGAGCGGAGCCATCAATTCCAATAACTCGAAACGATATTCGAAACCGCACTGCGCCGCGGTGTGACTGATTTCTGAAATATTTCAACACTAGCCTTCCACCTTCGACACTCATTTATATTCATTCTGAATCGATTTAGTGTTCTTTTTACCCGACTGAGTGAGGGAGAGTAATGTTTATCGCGTATTTTGTATGTGAATGGGTTTGTTTGTATGTCAATTAATTTGTGACCTCTTATAGCTTAAAGTGTTGAACGGATTTTGATGAGTGATGCGTGAGTCATTTGACCATTTGATTTTAAAAAATCTTTTGTGTAAAGGCAGTGGTAATAATTTTAATATTTCGATAAATACAGCTTAATTGGGTTCGCTAATAGCACAATTGAAGTGTGTGAGATTTAATTTATAATATTTTGAAGTACTACCAAAGTACGCATTCTACGTCTACGTCTAGGCAGCGAAAACCCACGGTTATATAAATCTATGTTTACGTAACAACTTCAAAATAACAATTAAATTATATTCATAAGAGAACAACAAACGAACTCAATGAATATAGAAGGCGGTAATGCTAGTTTCACACTAGGGTAGAAAAGTACGACAGAGCAGTAAACAGTGCAGTACTGCTATTATTTGCAAGGCGAGGCAGAATAGTACCGTTTTAACAGTAAGTATTCTGCCCTTGTGGGAAACTAACTTAAGAGATTAGCTCCTGCCACCTGTCCGTTCACACCGAAGCTTCGCAATTTTTCGGTATTGCCGATGCAAAGTTTCTCGTTAATATGTAAATTAAGAGTTATCTGGTCCGAGGATGCGGCGATTTAGGGTCACTTTCGTATAACGGTGCGTTTTCATTGGTTGAAAGTATGTTTGTTCATACGGTTTTATTGAAACCGTGCGAAGGGGATTAGCGCTAACTGGAAATGATATGTTTTATGCTATTTGCGTCATCATACTCGTTTTCAATTTGGTTTTCGTTTTCAATTAAGAATTAATTTCGTAAATATGAATAAAATAAAATTTACTAAGTATAGTTTTATCACGGTAACATCTATGGAATGACTAAGAATGCTATTTTAAATTATGGCTGTCTTCTTTAACTTCTCGTTTTTGATTAGAGCGTGCGCATAACTGGAACAAAACTATCGCACTACTGTTGTGCGATTGTCGATTGTTTTGCAGCCAATTCAACTGTTTGGTAGCACTAATCGAATAGTCTGCCCACCTCTTTAATCTCATAGGTATCAAAGCGAGATTAAACAGTTGTGCGATAGTTTAGTTTCAGGTGTGCGTCTTAGTAGTCAATAATTCTTGTTCGGGATGACTTCAAGACACATTTTTTTTTTTGTAATAATTTGTAATTAATACTCGATTGACATAAATTATTTGACACTTTTAGTGGTATCGTAGTAAGTGTAGTGTGTACAACTTTGTTGAAATACTAGCTTTCGCCCGCGACTCTGTTCGCGTGGAATTAAAAAAAACAAAAGTGAGTAGTCTATGTGTCCTACCAGACTATCCTCTACATCCATACCAAATTTCATCAAAATCCGTTCAGCCTTTTAGGCTAAAAACTCTAACAAACATCCATCTAAACTTTCGCATTTATAATATTAGTAAGAAGTAATATTGAGAAATACATGTAAAGTTATATGTTAAGTAGTGACAATGTGTATTCGTTCTGAGAATACCGCAACGTTGCTCCGGCTGCACGGGAATTAGACTTCACGCTCTGATTCTAGTCAGACCAGTTTAGCGATTTAGCATAATTATTATATTTTATTATTGTTCTGTTTGTTTAACGCGATACACATACATTAACATACGATTATATGTGAAATTCGTTGCCCGTACAGAAGTTAAATTCTTTAATACTATCAAACCATTTAATGTATTTAAGTAGACTGTAAATTACAGCATTAAGTTCTTTAAAAATATTAATAGGACAAAAGTTGTAACAGCGGTGGAACCCGCTTTAACATCTTCGCACGCATAGGTCGGCTCGCCGGTGACATACCACGACAACACAGAAGACAGTCGTAAAATGGGAGCAATTCCTCGTTTCGTCTGATGAGTGTGGCGCCAGAAGCCCAATTTTGGTCCCTTTCCCTTCCCCCTTTTACTTATAAAAAAAGGATGGGAAGGGATCGTGGATTTCACAGTGGAGGAGAGTATAGGAAAGGAAAACATCATCTTTATGTGCGTCTCCTCCGTCGATTAACGGTAGGCAATGCATCCTCTCTTGCAGATGTCTATAGGCAGCCGTCTCTTCGTCATTTTGGATTCAGGTGGCCGTTTGCTCGTTTGCCATCTTATGATATAAAAAAAGTTATTTTAATAGGTCCTCGGATACCGAAGCTTACTTTAATCATACAGGATATCATAATATTTTATACTATCTGTATGTTATTTAATTAAAACAGTATTCATTGTTAGATGTTCTACTGTTGTAGTTATTGTGGGAAACTATCTATATGCGTTGTTAATTTTACTATTCTATGAAGATTATTAAATTTAAGAGCTGCTGAAATATTTTAACAATGCAACCATTCGGTGTTAAATACGTATCTAATTAACAGACTACAAATATTTAAGGTTTCATTAGTGGGTTTTTCTTACTTTTGATTTTTTTATTACCGCAGTGTATGTGTGAATGGTCTGACATTAAACTCTGGTACGTTGGTTTGTTTCCAGTTGCTTGTAATAAATTGTTGATTCTCAATTTTATCTGACGTATTAGAAGGGGTTGGATATAAAAGTACAAATTAGATAACGTATTAGACAATAACATTTACTTATATTTAAGATTATATGTTTATAAATAATTCTGTTATGTTTGTTAGGATCACGTGTATAGTACGCAGAAAAGCCTTATCATTTTATTTATATAGAGGAGCTGTCGACCGCAAACTTCGTTAGCGCAAATTTGGACCACTCGTTACGCCATTTTAACATTCGGAATAAAAAAAGTAGCCTATAATAAGCCCGCCTATGTCAGCTACCCTTAAGTGAAAGTCCGGTCGAAAACGGCCCAGCCGTTTTGGAGGTTCACCGACCACAAATGCGGCTTGCGGACAGAAAGACATGTAAACAGACAAAAAAAATGGGATTATAGTTATCAGCAATGCAAATACATCATCTTCTCGATATGTGGATTTTTTCTTTTGATATTACAAACAGACACTCCGATTTTATTACATGTATAGAATAGCTTAAAGGGTACACTGTTCTGTAGGACTGAGAACAATTACCGCTTGACCACAAGGCCCAATTAATATCCATGCGTGCTGAAGGAGATTTGTCACAGACACTTATGAGGATTCTCGTACGACTCGAGCGTGACATGTGCGGACTACGTCTACGACTCCTGCACTTTATTAAGCAAAAATGATAGTACAGATAAACGTACGAATATACTATTAAGCTGGTAATCTCTTTAAGTACTATAAATAACTCGCTGTTCCGTGCAGCTTCATCCGGATGCAATTATAAAAACTTTATTTTATTGTTTACATTTGTCAAATTATCAATAACAAATGTCAAAATTACATGACATGACAAAACTTGGCAATCTTGCTTCTCTGATGTTCGCAGCAACTTATGGTCTCTTTCCCACATTAGGGTTTTTATCCAAAATACCCCCTTAGTTTAATGGCGAGAAAATATATAGCCTAAAGCGTGACGTAAGTGTAGGGCATTACATTAAAGAAAGAATTATTCAAAAATTTGCTGTGATTGCTGACATCTTAGGCAACAAAGAAGTGTGTGTTTACGCTTTATTATAATAGTATACATAGATAATAAATAATAGATATAGTATAGATTATCAATTGGATTATGATGTAACAATAGACCAGACTTAGTAACTGTCTTAGAAAGTAGTTTATATTATTAATATTATAAATCAATGTTTGTATGTTTTAAAAATATCATTAAAATGTGTAACAAGACATGAATGAAGTGAATGAATTTAGCGATCGTCTTCTAATTGTTTTAATTATTTATGTACAAATTAAGACGTATCTGAAGGTTGATCGCGAAGAAAACATAATACTGTGGTTTTAATTCATGAGCGACTGAATCAACCATTGGGAACATCATCAGCGCTGATTGAAGTCCCGCATTAATTATATTACAAATGAATATAACAAAAAAATGTCCAACAATTGTTTATTTGAAATTCCAATAAAATAACATTTAGTCGGTATGACAAAACAAACTCTGAGCAGGATTGTTGACGGAATACTAATATGGCTTAAAGAAGAAATAAAGAATCGCATAATGTTGTGTCGTATTTGTAATATGGACATCGATAAATCATAGGGAATCGACCACAATCGTTCCGATGACATGGTATGCCCACAAAAAATAATACAAGCCATCATTCAGATGCCCCGTAGAATTGGGTGGGAGCTTAGCTCAGCTGTAGGGTTGTAATTTAAAATTATATTCACGTAATCATTATTTGTTTAAATCTCGATTTTGTAATCAATTACTATTCTCTTGCACTAAAAATATTACTTACCATTGGCAAAATAACGTAATAATTTTTTTTATTATTTTTATAGCAAATTAAAAATATAATGAGTCATTTAATAAATATCTCGATGATTAAAAACAAATCTATTTCAAATGAGAATTTGGTATTATACAAAGATCTTCACTGTTTAATTAAGATGTAAATGAACATCGCAGGTAATGAAAGCATATAAAATTTGCAATTGTTTGCTTTATGAAGTGTCAAAGGTTACGAATTAAAGAAGCTGACAATTCATCCATACATGATTTTGCCAACCATAACCGATCACGATTCGGACTCTAACAAAACGCGAATTTATATCGAATGTTTATATGAATTTCGTCCCTAATTTATTTATCTATTGTCATCAAATTTCTGTCTAAAGATCCGATGTTATCTAAACAAGAGATATAGTTTTAATAATTCTATGGAATCCAATCAATGTTGTGGACTCTTTTAATTATTTTATGAATACTTCTACTAAATCACCGACATTAACTATTTTAGGATTCAACGTGTCAATTTGCATGACAATTAGTTTTGCGATTTATTTAGCATAATTTTTCTTTTAATTTGAACTATCAAAGGCGACTAAAATTTGGTACACATATTATAATAGCCACGTGGGAGAATAGTTTAATGTATTTAAAAATATGCATACATTCCCTGACGGCCCCGACTCATTGTTTGTCTCCAAAGCAAGAGCAAAACAGCAACCAAGATGGAGATGTCCAATATTTTAGATGGCATAGCAGTCGCCGCTACGAAATCGGAATTCCATCCTCAAGGATTCTCGACATCAGCAGATTGAAAAATCATCTGTAAATCGATATAACCAAAGCTGCAATTTCTCTGTTCGATCTGTCGCACGGTGAGACTGTATCGCAGACTCTCGTACAACGCTTTAGTAACCAGGTATGCAATAGATAACAATGTTTTATGCTAATCCTATAAACAGAAACATAACTTACAAATTTTCGAGAGCCTTCGTGACGTGATGTTGGATGACAAAGCTAGAGTTTACATGCCGATGTCTGTGCATACGAAATTATAAGCAATCAACTACATGATTGTAATATTGACTTTTGCCCGTCATCGGCTATTAAGATTTCTTTGTTATAGAAACATGTTGGACTATTTACACAACACGTTGCTCAGAAAGGCTTTGTAAAAATAACTTGGAGTTTTTTCCTTTTCGGTGTCGGTCAGCATATATCGCTCTCACGGGTGTTGAATGAAATCCTCAAGTCACTTAGTGCGATGCGACGTTAGAATTTGCTTTTATACATGAAGCGTCTCGATAGCTTTATTATGATGTGAACGGCGTTATAGATTGGGAAGATGCAACAATGTGAGCGTCTCGAGGTGACAATGACGCGTAATTGCCGGCCGAGGGTTTGTAATTGAAATGTGTATTTGAGTACCTCCGACTTAGTCATCGTCTAAAAATGTTGATTGCCCTTACTGCACTCGATGGGTATTTTATAACAATGTCATCAGTTGATAACGGATCTGTATACAAATATTGGATATCGACATGAGTCTTAAGGATTTTGATTTAATTTTTTTTTGTTTTGTTTATATATCTTTAAGGTATTTTAAACAAGCAATGGTCGATGTTATATACTGGTACGTAAGTAATAAAGATCAGCGGTTACAATGGCGCACAATCTCGACCTTTTCATCGTATTCTGCAATCCTTTAGTAAATGTCTGAAATTCTTAAACGACAAAGAAACATTATGGTTACAAGATGTAACTAAAGTATGTAAAGGCTTCCAAGGCTAATTCGATTGTGTTAAGAAAGAGTTGAACATACGATACGACGAATAAGATTTTTGTTTCGTGATTTTTTTCTTTCTTTAAATTAATCTGTACAATGTAACTTGTTTAATTTGAATATAAATTGTTTTTCTATTTAGACACACGTGTCGGGATGTTTATCGAAATTATAAACAGTAGTGATTAAAATGTTGCACTGTATACACATTTAAGGTGTTCATAAACAAATTTAAATTGCCATACTTAAGTGATAATGGGTATATTACACATTTCTTAGAATGGAGAACTAAACGGTCACTATGAGAATAGTTCCACGTATAGATGAAGACAAAATAATGAGATGAGACGACCTATTAAAAATTGCGTCTTGCATGCCTAAAGGAAAGTCCCTCTCCTGCCCTTTTGCTGTAATTACTAGAAGACATACGGCAAGAAAATTGTGTTTAAATTTAATTTGATGATGAATTAAATATAAATATGATGATTGACTATTCAAATTGTGTACCTACGCTTGCCAAGAACTGTCTATTTCTATTCCACAATTTTAACGTAAAGTTTATTCAGCCGTAAACACAAGGTGCTTTTAAGAATGAATATCGTCTATTTAGTCCAGTCGATGAAAATCACAAATCACTCATTGGCCGACGTAACTATGTTATAACAGGACGGATGAAAGTAATTGAGTATTTCTCATGAATTCCAATATAATACCATCGTGCGTCCTTTCGACGCTGTCTCAGCCTGCTTCACACGATTTGTTTATTTATATTGTAGTCGCCTTTCATCTAGTATACGTGAGTAAATAATAAATGTACGATATATCACGGCCCGGTGTGCTGACCTCACACCGGACACGGTCACATCAAAGTGTTCACTGTCAATGATTTATGTGTATTTGTTAGACTTTGGCCCAATTACGGCGATGAAAATTTTGTGCATTCCCATTATATGGAGTTTGCGGCTAAGCTCCCTTTGATGTCTAATTAGCTGTTTGTGATGAGCTGGATATACGCAGGTTCGCTATTGATTGATTTATTTGACCGTACACAAGTGGGAGAGGTTGAATGCGTCCAATAATGTCGTAATTAACGTCGACTAGCGCTGCAAGCATTTGCAACTTGTTTCTTGTTAGAAAGCATATATTTCTAGAATTCTAAACCACAATCATTTCATATTTCTGGGTATAGTGGAGTAATGCGCACGAGATGAGGCAAGCTTTAACTAAGAATGGACAGGGATGGACTAGTGATTCATAGACACAGGAAGAGAATTTCGATAACGACTGATATAGATAAATAGATCTGAAGGATGTAGAACCGGTGGATAAAGCTATGCCGGTGATGATTTCTACTTTTTATAATAAGGTGGGCAAACGAGCAAATAAGTACCTAAATTCGCTGTGATAGTAAAAAGAGACTACTGTCAATATTCGACAAAACAGATACGTTGTATCTCTAATCGACTTAGGATGTGACACAATATAAGAGGATAATAAGTATGTCTCTTCCTCTGTCAAGAAGTTTTAGTCAATTTTTATTTTTAGTTTGTTCAATTGGATTGTTCAATGTATTCCATTTAGAGAGTTCGTGAGACGATGTCAAAGGTTAAATAGCAATTAATAAACGTCGGCGTCAATGCGTCAAACAATGCGAATTGTTCCAATCACGACAGTAACTAAATATAACATTACAACTTCACTGCGCTTACACATGTAATAACAAATATTCTCATCCTTTTTATTCTGTTAGAGAAATCAGAGCACCAGAAGAGGTAGACCTAGTGACATGATCAAGAAGGGAGTGACGACTAAGATCACGAATGTTAGAGTTATTTGGAGGACGAAAACCCAGTACGCCGACCCTACGGGAGTAGAAAAGTAGGAGGTAGGATGATGGTAATGAAATCAGAGAGTACATTATATAATACACGTGTGACGGCAGTGAAAGCGCACGATGTTGATGTATTATTTTGTTGAGAGTATCATTATAATTGCGCCATCTACATACAATATGTACCAATATTTATGAACGTAGTCGAGATAGATACGAGACGATTGGGTGGTCCGACCAAAGGGCATATTCCATGAACTATCATTCTTTACTTCGTTTATAAAGTTCTAATTAGTAGTTACACAACAATTTCCATGTTACAAATGTCGTGGCATATGTTAGTTAAGCATTCTGAAGATACCAATGTAATATTTAGGTCGCAGAATGGAACTTTCAAAATGTTAGTTGCTAGCTGTCGCCAGCGACTTCCTCTGCGCTTACCCTACATCTGTGGCAAATTTCATCGAGATTCGTTCGGCAGTCTAGGCTACAAGCTCTTACAAATATCCATCCAAATTTGAAAAAAGGTGAGATTTCGGAAGAATGTTTGGATTCCTATCTCACTTTTTAGTAGCTTAGTAATAGTTTAAAAAAAATTCAAAAACATTTAACATCAACATATTGTAAATTTTAATTAACGATTCCAAAAATAAAATTTCCAAAACGTGAATTAATGACTTTATTTCAATTTGCTATCTGACTTCGTAAATATTAATTTTGGTTGATTTTGCATAAATATGTTGCTCTTTAAACATTTTTTAACAATATAGCACCCAATAAATATTATTTTTTTTTGAAACACTATTATGTATGGGTCTTTAAGTCTATTACAATGATAATTGTTATGGATTTTGTTTAAGAATTTGTCAAAATTTGGTATTTCTTGAATACCTATATAACATGTGTTTTAAATCTGTATATTAGCGTATACAGGATAACTTACGTTTGTTTAAAATTTGTTTTTATGCATTGTAATTAGATACGGAACCAAGTTATCCCTGCCTATTTCTTCTTATTTCAATAAAGTTTAACTAAGTTTTGGATGACTAGTCACTAAAATAATATACCCACGAAGACCACAAGCAGCATTCTGATTGAAACAATTCCTGCCGCCGAGTTCCGTCATCCGACGACACGACAGACCACCAGGTATTCCACACTACCTGAAAAGCTGGCAATTATTAAGCCAAGCCAAGCCACAGGTGACGTAGTTGTACGATGACAAGTATGTAGCTATGACAACTAAGTGTTTTTAACTTTTAAAGGTATGGGGAGTAAATAAAAGTAATTATTAATTTCTGTATTAAATTTTATTGCATCTATTCACACACCTTCCATGAGAACGGTTAAAAGACGTCTGAAGCCAACAAATACAATTATCAAAACAAGGCTTTACTAATTAAGTAACTTCGAATGTAAACCTACGGATTGTATCCATCAGCAAAGTATCGAGACGACACAAACAAGGACGTCTACGAGCGTATGTAACAATTAAAAATGAACATTTCGTCTATCAGTAATGATTATACCTAACACACGGTGCTACTTTGTTTTAAATCCTTTTAAATCGATTAAATAAAGAATTAGCTAAAACTCCGCTTCGACATCGATTGTTTTTGAGTTCATTCGTTGTTTACATTGTCAATACGGATTTTAACATCTTTGATCCATTATATAATTATTTATTTACATGAAATTGTTTCTCTAATACAGAAAACTTATTGCGTTTACTTCTCTTAAATATTTATCGTTAAATGTATTTTACTTACAACAGTGAAGTATGTATTTACAAAACTATAGACTCAATTTTGGACTTTCAGTCTCTACAATATGGGTAAAATATTTTACATTGATTTTAAAACATATGAAGTCCAATAACTATAAGTACATATAATTATTTAATACAAGTATACAAGGCCATTGAACCTCTTTGCAGAAATACGTAACTAAATAAGTTCTCTTCAAACTATGTGCAGACGGCCCGCTCTGATATTTGATCGAATTAAGATATTATTTTGTTAATATACAGACAGATGTGTTTTTTCTTATATTTTATATGTTATAATTTTTATATCTAAATAACATTATAAACTAATTTTGTCTATATCATGACGTGAGATCAGCAAGCGCAAATGAAACTTTATTAGCAATGCATATGTCACATATTCCCTTTCTCCTGTTAGAGCATGTTAATAAACGTACAATATTTGCCATTCTACAAAAAACGCCACATTCATTTATGATTAAAATATTTTTAAAATAAATTTTCATTTGAATCTTTTTAGAATTTGAGAGTAAATAAAAAAAATGAGTCACCATGAAATTAAAACATCGTTTTATTTTTATTAAAATTAAAATTAAAATATGGTTGATTTTAAAATCTTAATTCAAACAAAGTATTTAACTAAAAAGGACGATATTTTGCATTAAAATGTGTGTATTATTAAAATCTTATGAGTTTAAATTTTGAGTATTTGTTATAGGCAATTCGTCGTTGCAAGTGACCTAGTTCATGGAATATTTTTTCTTAATTACTTAGGTAATTATATGAACGTTATTGTTTTGTTTTTGCGTAAAATGCACATTATAATAGCTGCTAATTAGTTTACGTCACTTCGTATTATATAAATATGGAATTTTCATCCGTTAACAATCAAAGATCATGTTTTAAAAGTTCTGCTAGCGTGGACCAATAGTTATTTTGTTCTACATTAAATATAGATATTGAAAAAAAAAACGCAGAAAATTAAGATAAAAGTATAATAACTAAAAAAATCCGTGCCCAGGAAATACCGAGTTACTTTTTTTAAATAAATATTACGATATAACGAGATTATCATCAGGTAATTTTGTTATAATTTATCACATCCCATAGTATTTTAAATAGAAAAAAAAAACTATTGCTTTTTTCGTTATTTATTTATGGATAAAAACCTTTTAATTTTGACTTGGAAATTAATGAAACTATATCTTTTATTTAGTAAAACTTTACTTACTAAAACGTCACGTACGTTACGTACTAAAACTAACGTCATATTTTAAAGGAATACTAAATAAGGAACGTAATTAATGGTTTTTTGGTTTATTTAAAAAGAAGATCTCTAAGATACTTAATATATCTAATTATTCCATTACTGGAGTATATTTTTTTTAAATTCACTCATACATTTAATATACTACTTTTACTGTACTTAATATCTGTGATTACAAATGCGATAGCAATAATTAGGTATATTGTTTTGTAAATTTATTTCAAAGAAACTTGTAGAGACTGATGGCCGTCTGACTGTCTTGACAAATTCCCAGACAAATGTGTACATACAAAATTTCTTGCTAGTTCAAAATAATGCTTTACATTATAGGTAATGTTTAAATTAGACAATCATAGTCTTTTGACTAGAAATTAATCAAACAGATATTCAACTTCAAGATAGAATCTGGTGAGTGGCGGTATGTTACAATTTAAACATAAAATTATTTATTATTATTACTGACCTCGTATCAATAAATATTATAATTCGAAGGTTATATATTTTAATAGAACAATAGAAAAAAAATGGACGTAATTAGGCACTAAATATAAAGGAGAACATTTCGAAAATAATTTACACTCTACATAATTACCAAATTAATAGTCTAGAACGTTACCGTTCGCCTAAAGAAACATAACACATATTAATACCTATTTTTCACTTTCATTTAACCACCTCCAATAATAACTAGAGCAACATGTCGCAAGGTCCAACTTGTATTAGCACCTAATATTGTCGGTCGGTCGGCGCGGCACGGCGCGGCGCGGCGCCGACGTCGGTTGCGAGTTGTCAACCTCACGCTTGTGTCCACTATCACAAATCTAAGCTTCTCTACCGGTGCATAAATTAATTATTATCACGTATATATACGTATGTATACATATTTATATAATCATTATTTACAGAGGATGGCCCTCGCAATTATTGTCGGTGCGCCAGCGGCGGGCGAAGGGCTGGCGGTCAGGCGCGGGACGGGGGCGGCGGCTCGGCTAGCGAGGAAGTGGACGAGGAGGACGGGGAGGGAGCGGGGGGCGCGGGGGCCGGAGCCGCCATCGCCAGCGAGCGCGAGTACTCCAGCAGCGCCACGTCTGTAGGATGTGCGGGGGGATATAGACCTCGGTACAGTTCAGGCCTACTGTAAGGATGAGCGAGGCGAGCGGCGGCTGCCGCGGCGGATTGATAGAATACCGATGCCGACGGCGGTGGCGCTGGAGTCTCCCCATCCTTACTCGCCATATCAGCGAGAGACCAAATTCTCGGCTTAGCTGAAGCTGAAGTGCTGCCGGGTGGAGCGCGTGAAGGTAAATGTTGGTAAGCGGGATGAATAGGCCTTTCATATGGCTCTGGTGACTCTGGCCCGCTATCAGCACGTGATTCTGACCATTCTGATTCTGTTCGCTGTCCTAATAAGTCCAACCTCTGTTGCGGCCTCTCCCCGTCTTCACTAGAGCCGGTGCCTGAGTCTTTACCATCTAGAACAAAGTAAAATACAGATAAGTAAATACGTGATGAAAGAATTTAGACAATTAATTACTGTTCTAGTACGTACCTAGTGCATCTTTTCCGTCGTTACTCTTGTGGTCATCATCATCATTGTTGTTATCATCATCATCGACCCTGTTCCTGGGCTCCCAGGTCATTTTGTTTTCTTTCTTGAGGCGACGACGCGCGTTCGCGAACCACGTGGACACTTGTGTGAGCGTCATCTTTGTTATAATCGCCAGCATTATCTTCTCACCCTTGGTTGGGTACGGGTTCTTCTTGTGCTCATTAAGCCAGGCTTTCAACGTACTTGTCGTTTCACGGGTTGCATTTTTTCTCCTCGCACCATTTAGATCCATTCCGTACCTGGTAAAGAAATAAATGATTAGAAACAATCAAATTCGTTTCACCTACTTTGTTAAGAGTTCATTGATAATGAAAACAACATGAATCGTAATGTAATATGCATGGTTTTGT
The DNA here is from genome assembly GCF_000836215.1 of Papilio polytes. Lineage (NCBI taxonomy): Eukaryota > Metazoa > Arthropoda > Insecta > Lepidoptera > Papilionidae > Papilio > Papilio polytes. Next base: position 54,076 of record NW_013527916.1, read on the forward strand.
TTTATTACACGATTCAATTATGCGTAACTTCGAATTGAAAATTTATGATGACTAATACAATTACGAAAAGTGGAATTGTCTGCACAATGATGCAACTAAAGTATACTGTTAGCATTTAGAGATGGACACAACAAAGCGTAAAGTAAAGTGTGATTTGGGAGAGATTTCAGATAAAGTGAACCGTGGCCGCCCCTTTCCCCGGCTTTCCTCCTCCCGCTTATGCGATCGCCGGGCCAATGAAAACGGTAGCATAATAATTGAAATCGAGATAAACCATCCGTTGCCGCGCCGGCGTTAAGCCGTAGCTTATCTCAGACGCAGCTATACGCATTTGTTGGCGGACCACGCACCGTTATTCCAATTGTCCTATCTTTATTACGATGCAGCCCCCGTATCGCAATTGTATTAAACCAGATACGCGTTAGGGCGTTTGTATTATTGTAATTATTACTTCGCTTTTCAATTTAACAGATATAACAACGCCCTCCTGGTTCATTGTTTATAACACTACAGTGTAACTAGGTGACATCTATGAAGGCATTTTTTAAAATATAATCGAATATGAAACGAAAACGAGATGGATTATATATTACTATCGTATTTTTACTTTTGATTGTGCATTATAACCTTATAAAAATATTTAATATATAACTTGTAGTCACATTTGTTAGAAAAGTTTTATTAAATAAAGCAGTAAATTATATTTGCTGTAAAAATAAAGAGATGTTATTGAATGAAGTTAATAAAACGAGCACAACTGTTTTGTCGTTTCAAATTTTAAAAAGTTCTCAGTTCCACGCCGCGCCGCGAACACTGCCGAGAACATATGCCGCCAGTGCAAAACTGTTAGTAACTGCGAGGGTGGAAAATGGGGATGAGTAGTATAGGAAATTAATAAAACTGTCACTTAAATCGCAGAAGTGACGGCTCGATCCCCTTATCTCAGACAGAGTTATCCAATAATATATCTTAGTTGCAAGACAGCAGAGTACTTTTTACACTGACGCCTATATAGAATGAACTCGATCTCTATTGTTAAGTCCGTTGTTGACTTAATTCTTCTCGCCCTCAATTGAATAAGATTCTCGTAAATAAATATGAAATGAAATTCATTTTATTCCGAGAACGTTTGTTTGTGAACTCGCCTAATTATTTCGTATAACATTTATTTGCAATATCGTGCGGTATTAATTAAAGAATTTAAATAAATGTGTTGGATCTATGGTGCGACTTGTGTATGGAACGTTTAAATGCGACATAAATTTAATGACGTTCTCAAGCGAGTGAGCGCTATGAATGAACTAACATCCATAGAATTCAAGTGACAATACGAAAGTGGAGCGACGTCGGGCTTAGGCGTATTCCGCAAACAAAAAAAGCTTCATTTATCCACGGCGTGCCACTTTCACGGCATCCGAGCTCGCGGGGATGGCTGCGCGGCGCGCTTTTTTTTATTATTTTGCAAGCCCGGGCGCGCGCCCCCGGAGGCTGCGGCTACCCACCCCCGGCTGACACCCCCGCCTTCAATTAAATCCCTATCTCTCCCGCCACCTCATGCTTCCTACTTAAACTCATAAAAATGAGATAAACACAAAAATATTGCTCGTACCCAACAGTTTTTATTAAAGTTAACTATGCTGTTCCGCTTAATTGGGCCGGGATGTTGCGAATAATCATTTCGACAGGCCCTTGTAGTGGTTTAAAAGGATTTCGCTTCAGATTTTCGTTTATATTTTGTCGTTTGTTCTTGATATATGATACGTTATGTAATCTGCGTACATGTTTCGGTTACTTATTAACTCTATAGTCAAACGGTTATCTATAAATTGAAAAAAGTTATGTATTCTTACAAACATTATTTTTCAATCAACAATCCTGTTTGAGTTGTGATAGGATTTGTACGTCTTTACTTTCATAGTCCAATAACGGTATTTCAAATGTATTTACAAGGGCGTTAAATACGGCCGTTGGCAAAGGTAGGTGTTATAAAAACGTTCGTACTTAGCGGGCATGAATCGAGAGTCATAATAATGAAATAAAGGCAAAAGAATGAGCCGCAACGGTCAGGGCGTTTGTTGTTAATATCCCAGAACGAGCGGGACGATCCGTGCGCCGGCCTGAAAAATAAATCAAAAACCCCAAACGTGCCTCGTTTTATTTTTAATATCGCACGTTTTTTGTTTTCGATGATACTGCAAAAAGTCACTCGTTGTTCTGGTACTTTAAAAAAGAACGTGCAACAGTTACCGATAGCCGATTAAACGTAACATAATATTGCATCTAAAAAACTTTTAGACGTATTTTTAGGAGGTTTTCCGAAGTCTTTTTTAGTAACAATAAAAATTGATGTGTACTTGAATAGTTTACACGTTAAATTATTTTGGCATATGCAAACTTTATATTTCTACTGTTTAAACCTTTACGGCAATATCTTCTTCAGGTAAAACTTCCTTAGACTTAAATTGAGTTTTCATTCAGTGAACTATTTTGTAAACTCATTTGGATAACATATTTTTTACATAACAGAAGAAATGTTGTTATATTCATTGTTGTTTAAATTTGTTAAATTAATTGTTTTATTAAATTACCTAAAAGGTATTTAAAAACTTAATAAAAATAGTTAAGTAATGTTTAATTGTTTTATGAAACTATGTAAAATCTTTAACTAAAGTTAATGACTGCATTTTGTATCATCGATTCTTTTATCTAACTAATACGTTATAAAATATCAATATGATCTAGAAACAATATTGAAACATCAGCCTGCTTCAAGGAGATAAGCAGAGTCCCTAGGGCGAGTACAAAAGGGGCAGCGTTCATGCAAGTAACGTTTGCGAAACAATGTAATTAAATTAAACACCCTATATGCGTTACTCAACGATAGGTTTAGTCCTCCACTCTGTAAGTAATATGGTCACGTGCCGGCAGTGGGAAGATTAGGTTAGTTGTGTATTAAAATATACCCAATTAATTTATCAAAGAATGAAGAGATTTATATTGTAAAATGACATTCATATTTATTACTTGCTGAAATGCAAAATGTCAGGAAAAACCAGTTAAATTTTGGGTAGAATCTAAAGTGTAATACATAAAAAGTTTGAATGCTTACAAATTTTTATGAAGTGCAATTGCAAATGTTACCAACTTGAGTTTAATATTGACATTTAGATAAGTTCGTAACATTAGATTTTAAATAAACACACTCTGTATAGTAAAATAGTGTTTGAAACAATGTTAACCATTTAGCATAAACGGAACAGAAATGAACACGTTCATGAAACTGTATACCTTTAAGTACAAGTGCCGAACGTCGACACGTAGACAAGAGACAGCTAAACTGCCATCCACGTATTATGTTACTCTAACATTTTGAAATCACCAATGACATCGACGGCACCCATACAAGAATAGACGGCGAGTCTCTGTGAGGTAATAGGTGAACAACTTTTCTTCACACTTCATCAGTTTTATTAAACAGATGATCCTATGAAATAGAAAACGACACTTAATCTTCGGTGACAGTTTTGTGTAAAAATTATTCGAGGATTGTGTTCTATAATGTAAGTATCCCCTTTCCTATGAACTAAATAGTGGAATGTATTCAAAAGGTAAATTTAACATTAAAGGTATTAGGTTATAGCGTGAAGGAACTATAATTCGTCTACTAACAGTTGCTCAAATACTTCATACCACATTCAAACAATTTAGTTAATAAGTAAAATTTTTCGGTTTATAAAAATGTAGTTCGTTAACATAATGAAACATTGAAAAGCTTAACACATATAAAGGGGCTTGAATGGCATACAAACATCGCCTTTCATGCTACAAATAAATTACTGTGTTCGTAAAAAATGGTATCAGATTAAGCTAATTATTCGTGGTCGTAATATAGAAATGGGCGCACGCAAAGCCCAATCTCGGGTATGGGCGAAGTTTTAAAAGGTAGTATACAGTTGGTGAATATTGGTGGGTAGATACGGTGGCCGGGGGCGCGGCACGCCAAAAACACATTACGAGCCGCCAACGCGCTATTACAGGCAACCGCACGAGTCCGCGTTAGCCCTATACGATACCCGCTTGTACATGCTATCCAGCGACTAATTGCCCGGGCCCATGCATAAAAACCCCTGACAGGGACAACTGCGTCGAGGGAAGCCTACGTAATACCCTAAAACGTAAACGATCGGACGCGGACCTCTGTTATAATTGGGAGTGCGAGATATTTTTGATGAAGCATGTACATAAAAGTCGGAATCGTTAGGTAACGAGGTATAAAGGGCGTGTTATCTACGTGCTTGGGCGGCGCATGTCACGTGACAAACGAAGCGTAAACACCACCGCTGCCCTGTCAACGCCATCTTTGTTTTTGTTCAAGGGGTGGCTTAATAAAACTTTTTCTGTATCACATTATACACATCATTTGCTAGTAACACCTGCCACCAAAATTTCCAAGACATGCTAAACATATATTTCTAGCTTTATCCCTCGACTCCGTATGCGTGAAATAAAAAAAAAAACAAAAGTAAGTAGCCTAGCCTATCAAGGTCCGTTCAGCAATTTAGGCTACAAACTCTAACAAACAACAATCCATCCATGTAAATTTTTGCATTTATAACGTTAGTAAGATTTAAGCATTCACTGATTTAGGGTTATGACGTTTTATTGGCGTTTATAAGCATTTCAGGGATATAGGGTAAATTTTAAAACAAGAATGTAGGACAATCAATACCGAACGTTGCAATAGGTCGGGGAAAGTTCTGTTTGTAGTTGCAAGGACAGGATATGCATTAATAATTCGATATGTGAAAATAGCTTATGGGACATCTATACTAATTTTAGATTCTACTACAGCGGAAAGCTATTTCTATCTACAATTGCATTCTTCGCAGATTAACTAAAAACCAGAGATGTTTTTACAAAGATTTATTTTAGTACTTTCTCAGGTCGTACTAGACAAGTTTGCGACTTCTAAAAACACAATGTGCCGCTTCGAGTCGTCGCGTTTACTTCTTACGGAAGACAATAGGTCAACTGGAGTATTCATTTTTTTTTATACACTCTAATTAAGTCACTGTCTCTTCATATAGTGCGACCTATTTATCTGACCTGCAGGGCATAAGACAAACTAAATTAAAGTAGCTACTTAGCAATAATATTATAACAATTTATAGCCTTGTCATACTGTAGTTGTTAAAATTGTTTTGTATGTATTTCTTTATATGTAAGTAGGTGTAACATATTTTATGAACTAACCGCGATAGCAGCGCCTCTCTCACTGGGCCAGATAAGTGTGTCACATTATACCTACTTGTATACTTGGAATATGACATCAATTATTATTGTTCAGTTTATCTGTGGCAAATTATTTTTCTGTTTCACTTGCTGTTTGACCTCTTACATTACGTCCCTGATAACGTTGGGTGGCATCTTTATATGTGTGCGTAACAGAAATTACATTAATTAAAATATAACAACGTCTTTGATTTGTTACTTGACAGTATTTATGAATGCCTGTAAACATGGCAAGTATGTATTATCACTTTTTAATTATGTTTGTCCATGAACGCCTCGTTGATTGTCCTCGGCAATTTAGTTGGAAGTTTCCAATTATCGAAATTTGTTCTTAAAATAAAGTTGTTACTAAATTCATGTAAATTTTGCGTTCATTTAAGAATTTAATATGAAGTACATTGTTTTCTAAATACCTTTATAATAATTTTCACTTACTTTTGACTAAGGTTGTCAAAGCCTAAGAAATGTATTAAAACAATAGATACAACAATAGATTTATTTTACGTATATGATGAATAAAAGGAATATAGATATAAAATAGTACTTTACTGTAAAAAGGTCAGCGTAAAAACCACAAAGAACAATCATAAATTCCCCAATGACGAACATTTCACTGTTCCCTTAATTACTCGTACATATTTGTATAATCTACGAGTATACTATTATAATAAAGCGTCAACACACATTTCTTTGTTGCCTAAGATGGCAGCAATTACAGCATATTTTTGAATAATTATTTTTTTAATTAAAGGCCCTACACTTACGTCACGCTTTAGGCTATACACTTTCACGCCATTAAACTTAGGGTGTAAATATTTTGGATAAAAATCCTAATGTGGGTAAGAGACCATAAGTTGCTGCCAACATCAAGGAAGCATAATAGCCAAGGTTTGTCATCATGTCATGTCATTTTGACATTTGCAATTGATAATTTAACACATGTGAACAATAAAAAAAAAAACATAATTATATGTGGATTAAGTCGCACGGGAACAGCTAGTAATTATGAATTGTAGAAAAAAATCTATGGGAAATATTCATAAACTGAGAATAACGTAGCAAATTAGAATTATCTAAACCGATAATGATTTCAATCAATCAGGATTTATTAATTATAACGCGATAATATTAATTTACGTGTTGTTACATTATGTTCTACATAACTGTACCTACTTTTAACACTTAGTTGATAAATGCATTTGCATTATGTTTCTCGTGGTTGTAATAAAACTTTTTTGATAAGGGATTTTCATTACGGATCGTCATAACAGGGTTATACTTGGTATAATATAAAATGTTATTGATGTAAACGACTTCAACATTTTATTACATTTCTTTAACAAGACTATATGGTTCAAAATACTTTTATTGTTATATGAGAATGCATTAATTTCTGAATGAAATTGGTATTGAGTTATACGACTTTGTTTTTCTTATTGAATTTACATGACGATCACATCAAATGTAAAAGCGAGTTTATTTTAGATTTAAAATCGTTAACTAATATATAAAAGCGAAAGTTAAGATGGATGGATGTTTGTTAGAGTTTGCTGCCTAAACGGGTGTACGAATCTGGATATAATTTTGCATAGATGTAGAGGATAGTCTGGAAGAACACATAGACAACTCGCTTTTGTTTTTTTTTTAATTCCACGCGGACGGAGTCGCGGGCGAAAGTTAATTTTTAATGTAATAATACCACTTAGAGATAATTACAATTTGTTAAACTTATTTAAATACCGCTTCAAGTTTAAGCACCAATATCGAAACACGATCCTAAATGTTCCAATTTGTTAACGGGCCTCTGTAGGTTTATCGAGGTATAATTCTCACGGGGGAGATGTCGATCGACATTTGCTATTCCGAAGAAAAGAGTTACAACTTGAGAGATCTCTAAGGAGGTATAACATTTTCCTATGAGTCGATTTATTCGCCAGTCAATAAGTAAAGTGTAACATGTTAGTTGTTTGTCGCTGCGTCGGGTGCGTTGGCGCCGACCAAGCGACGATACGTAGTCTGGACCTCACAAGAAGTCATATGTAGAGCGTATAAACTAGTGAAAACTAAGTGTCTTCACCGGTTATCGCAAGGGTCAAGTCTCGATTTATTGCCTACATATTATTGATATCAATATGAACATTGAATTTTATGCGGTTGTGAGGCATTGTTTCGCAACCGTTACAAAACTGGGCCCCTATTGTGCAAGCGTTCGATATTTTAACGTATGCTATTGACGCGTGAATAAGATTATTTCGTGTCAGTTCACAGCCAAGTTAATTAATACTCATGTGACGTAACATCAAATAATTGGAACAAACGATACAAATTAGTACTTTAATTATCACACTCTCAATTACATAAAATTGAATGTGTTATTAATTTTGTATCGGAATAAATAATAGCAGATAGCTTGAGCTTTAAGAATCCTGTAATTTAGAATTTTTTTCGAAATACCTGACTAGAATTCTCCTAAATTATGTATCCAATAAACATAGTTATTAAGATGGAGTAAATATATGATTGGCATTCAAAGAGAAATAACATATGAATATTATCGTATCTCTTATTTCAATGTTTTAAGTAAACATAAATATTTCTTTTAGTTCTTATCAATGACTTTTTGGTTAAGTAAAAGATATTCTTGCAAGAAGATAGTAACATTTTATTTGCAGAATTACGTTATGCAATATGAGACCCGGATTTAAATGCTTTTGAGTACTGAAAAATGGTGATAATTTTATGTATTGTCAAAACATATTTCTCTTACATCTATACATTTGCGCTTAAAAAGTTACAGATATAATAAAAATCAGTAGTTTCAGTAATATAAAAGAAATTATAGTTACTAACAAACAAACATTTCATCTTCATTATTAGGTACTTCCTGATATAGGGCATGTCGCAAGAGATCGTTTAAAAATTAAGGACAAGTTATATTGATAAGAGTTTTCTTTGAATTAACTTATAACAAGATGACTTCATAATTATTACTAACTTCTCTTCACTTACAAATAAAAAAATAGGTTTTCTATAATACTGACAGCAATTAAAAAGAATTTTAGAAGACATACTACTCGTAAGTCATGTTGGAAGTCCTAAAGCATGCCCCGCGTAGTTATAAATCTTATAAAATAATACGTTATTTACTTTTAATATCTCTTTGGTTACACTATAAGAATTAATTTGATATTAATTTGAAGTCATACTGCTTTTGGAATTCTGATAAAAATACTTAATAGTAAATGAATAATATTGTTTTACTCAATTTTAATATAAATTAAATAACAACTAGCTTTTGCCTGCGGCTCCGTCCGCGTGGAATTATAAAATCTAAAGTGAATAGACTATGTGTCCTTTCAGACTATCATATACATCTATGCTAAATTTCATAGAAATCCGTACAGCCGTTTAGGCTATAACCTCTTACAAACATCCATCCATCTAAACCTTTACAATGTTAGTAAGATTACACAATAAAACCTTTGCACAGTGACACAGACGGAAAGCGACATCGTATCTAACGTGTGTATAGTGACAATGAATTTGACATTAATATTCAACAAGCTTAATATAAATACTTATAATTTGAAATATTCTATTACATCGCGAAGGGATTTTAAACCGTAAACTGATTGTTATGAGGTTGCCAATACATTAAATCAGTAATAAAATTTTACATAGAATAATCCCAATAAAATATTATCACAGTATTAATTAGCCCTAATTTGATAATTCAACACCTGCCACCTTATGACCGTTTTATCTTTTTAACGTGCGCTTAAAAGTATTTCAAAAAGCTAAAGCACTTAAAGTTTGATAAGTTATACGAATAGGAAGGTAATGGCATGTGTTAAGTAATTGTGTAACCTTCTTACGATTTAATTCACTTGTAAAATTGTTTAATTATTTTTTTAGTAAAATAACAGTAACATAATAGCGTTTCTCGACACATTTGTTTATTGCTTTTCATTCTTAATATAAAAAATTACATTAAGCTTTCTTGTAGATTTTGTTATGGCAACATTAAAAAATTAGGCGATACTCATATATCGACCTTAAGTAAACAGTGGTATCAAAATTAAAACCCTAAACGTGAAGTGTAAAGTTCGAACATGACTCGTGGCGACTGCATTTCGCCTCGTGGTAGTCGCTGACCGATAGGAAAAAGGAAAGAGGAAGCGACCAATGCGCCTAGAATGAAATTAGCTCGTCGGTCAATTACTCCGAACCGAGAGTCGCTTACTAATGGCACACGCGGCGCTGCCTGCATACGACACCGCTCATTTATATGCGAACGCGCGTACTCTTTATTGTTCCATAGATTGGTAATACACGGGAGGACTGGCACTTTGTGCTGTAAATCGTTGTCTGTACACGTATCCTCGATTAACTGTGTGCTGTGACTATAGGCGGAGCGGGCAGGGTGTCAGTACAAGCCGCTTGCGCGAGTGTGGACGAGTGACATCATGTCCGGACCGGCGCGGCCACACAGAGCACGCGGGGTACGTGCTGGCAGGCCCTTATTGTGCCACCACGTTCCATCATATTCCAGATGACGCATCACTGAACAGTCCAACCTCAGGCATTTTACACGAAGACCACGTTGTATAGAAATGTTTACGGAAATCTTATGCTAGACTTGACTTCTACAAAGAACAACAATTAGAGTATGGATTAAAATCGAGTGTCAATTCTTTATTGCGAAATTAAGTAGAATCTTTACTATTTTTTGTTTAGGTTAAATCTTTTCTTTTTAATATGAAATATTAACTTTGGATAGAAACTTTAGTGGTTTCGTTTTAATATTATTGACTACAACTAAAACTGATCAAACTTTTTAGGGTAGGTAACTTGTAATGATATCTAAAGGTATTTAGTTTAAAATTCGTTAAAAGTAATAAAAGAACTTGATTGAAATTAACCGTGGAATTGTTTATCTCTTGAAGTATAATTTACATATCTTCGATTGTTGTCATTTTAGCGAATCATTTCACATATTAGCGTGAATTGGCAATAAAACAAAATGCATCTTTTTAACATTGCCATAAACGAGAGTCGATTGGATAATTAACTATTTGGTCAAACAAATACCGACGGGCGCCATCTTATTGGGAAGTTATAACCATTAAGAGGATACAATCGCAATTTCTTCCTGTCGTAAATAAACTTCGGCGGGCATGAGTAATCGTTACTTTGTGTGCACAATATCGAATCGGGTGGGGGCCAAATAGATTGCTACGTGAGTCGCATCCTTACCGATTTAGTCTTACCAAGAGTTACAAGAGAGTCTCTAACGTCACAAAATTGATCGACTTTCGCTCTTAATCCGACGCATTTTGGTGCACATTGGGGTGTCACGATGACTCGATTCGTGGCCGCCGTTTCTTCGAATTTCGTTTTGGACGTTATGTATGGTGTAGTTGAATTTTCCGTTTGTAATTATGTCGGCGGAGAGCGGAAGCGTCGCCGATGGTTGGGACACAAGTCACGCGGCGGCGACGCGGCGGCTGACCACTGCGGCTAACGGAACCCGCCCGCTATGGCTCGTGGCGCGACCATCTCACTGGGGACTCCATTTTTCGACGCGTTATTACATTATTAGGGACCAACCGTCGCAATGTACTCTGGTATTCTATCTGTGAATATTCTTTTTTAATAGCAATCGATGTCTGCATTTTGAATTATGTTGGTGCCGAAGTTTTGTATGTGACCTAAATGTTTAAAACGCTGAAGATTTTGAATGAAGAAATTGATGACATCCTTTCGGTGGACATCGATTTAATTAATTTTTTTGTCATAAGTTGTCTTTGAAATATAATGTTTAAAAAGTTTTGAATATTAAAAAACGAAAAAATACGCAATTAAAATACAATACGTAATTGTTGTTTAGTTCTATTTTTATAAACGTTCTAATATGTTTTGATATAAGCAGAATTTGTTTCAGTTCTCACTAATACAAACTGATTTATATTATAAATTCTACCTTCAACTGATATTGGAGCATATAATAAATTTCAAGGAAAAGGTATCAAATAAGTCAGCGTGTCCGAAATTCAATATCAGATCTAGAATATGAAATTTGACTAAGTCGCGAGTGTACATAACCTTATTGTTACAATCATTGAAAATTAACGATAACTTCAAACGTATGTAAAACATGTTTCTAAATGAGTTCGCACTGCCGAAAACATTCACATAAACATCTTATCTCTCTTTCTCACAGAGATACTGAAAGAACAAAGTCAATGAATCGGTCTGCGGTGAAAATATCTAAGACTTACGTCATCCAATGTGTTCTATAAAAAGTTTGACATAACCTACTATAGCTCCCTAGAGAACGAAATATTTGAATATGGATTCTAACTTTAAAAAAGTTATATCTTCCTGTGACCGTTTCCTTAGGGAAGTATAGATCTGACAGCTCGTTTTTGCTTTGTTCCTGTTACAAGTTTTTATTCCTTTCGACAGAAGTTACTTGGAAACCGACGCAATTGAAACGCAAGTTTGTTTCTGAGGTTTCTTATGTTAAAGTTTAGAAAAGCATCTATGAAATAATTAAAAGTCTTATTAATCAAACTAATGTTATAAATGCGAAAGTTTGGATTAATGGATGGATGTTTTTTAGAGTTTGTAGTGTAAACGGCTGAACGGATTTTGAAGAAATTTGGTATGTAGAGGATAGTTTGGAAGAACACATAGGCTACTCACTTTTGTTTTCATTGGTTCCAAGCGGGAGTAGTCGCGGGCGAAAGCTAGTATATACATAAAGCCATCTAGAGATTATAAAGTTTGACATTGTCAAATATGAGTACATTATCTTGTTTCTATCCGATAGAATATAAACAGGCAACTTTGTATTTTATTGCAATTGTTAAATAAAATTTACCTAACCGTATTCATTATCTAAATATCAACAGAAAACATTTTTTTGATAAATACGTTAAAAACTCTTATATTGAAAATATCTGTATTGTATTCTAAGAGCAGGCGCACATCTCTGATTAAACTGTCACAAAACTGTCGTGTGATTGTCGTTTGTCGATTGTTTCGCAGCTAATTCAACTGTTTAGTTTTGTGGAGGTCCACATAAGTTCATAGGAATCAAAGCACGACTAAACAACTGTTTATACACACAACTGTGTGATAGTTTGAATCAAGGATGTGCGCACACTCTTAATGTAGTGTCGCTCATATATGAAAATTAATAGCATATTTATATCACTTTTTACTTTGGTCTTTTTCTCTGTCTTTTTATTAAAATTTCTATTTACTACTTTTTATATGTTGGATACTAATAAATGAAGATATAATACTATTTTAAAAATCTTCAATCTATTAATTAAAAAAAATTAAAATTAGGTTAATACAAGAGTTCGTATAACAACATAATTACGTTGAAAAACAAATACCTAATTAAAATTAGATTTCTTGAGAGTCGACTAATAGTACTATGATCGGCGTTGATAAGAACCGGTACCGAACGTTGTATAATAATATTCAAACTTTACTGAGGCTCGTGGTTAATTCCGAGCGCATGTTATCGTAGAAAAACCTTTTGCGGGTGAAGAACGCAGATATGTTAAGCCGCGCCGAAAACATTTTTGTAATGACTAAAATAATTGCGCAGAACTTTTGGAATTCCAAGCCTACGGTAAGTTTGAATTGCATTATACTACTAACGTACATGTAAAGGTGGAATCAACGAACCTGTCAAGAAATCAAGATCTTAGCATTCAATGATCGCTGTTCGGATATCGTGCAACAACACGCGTTCATATACGTGGCTTTATTTACAACTTCACAATGTTCTTCGTATAATATTCTACATATGATCTTCCGTATGTTTCGCTCACGACTCCGTCCGCGTGGATTTAAAAACAACAAAAGTAAGTAGCCTGTGTGTTCTTCCAGACTATCCTCTACGTCTATGCCAAATTTCATTGAAATCCGTTCAACCGTTTAGGCTACAAACTCTAACAAACATCCATCCATCTAAACTTTCGCATTTATAATATTAGTTAGATTAGATAGATAGTGTATATTAGAGAATGTTTGAGAATAGCCACAGTGGTAGAGAAATTAAGGAATAAAAGAATAACATGGAGTAGTGTGGAGGTACACCGGTGGAGGTAGACCTAGAAAGATATGGATAGATTGCGTGTAAGGCAACATGATCAAAAAGGGAGTGATGACTGAGAAGTCGGATGATAGAGTTATTTGGAGGACGAAAACTCCTTGAAGATAGGTAGGGGAGATGATGACGATAACGACCAATTGCATGACATAGGAATAGGGATGGATGATAACCGAAGCATATTAAATAGGATATTTTATATATAGTTACAGATTATATCAACTCATCAAAATATGTTGTGACGGCGGCGTTAAAAATTAATTTTTACGATATTATTTATAACATTCTATTTTGTTCTCGTTTGAATAAAATGAAAATTCATGCGGAATAAATTAACAAGTTCATTAAACGATATCAAAGTTGTACAGATAAAGTTATTAAAAATATACAAGTTGATGTTAGAAATGAGAGCTGAAATAGGAATAACTTATTTCATATTTTATAGATGAATTTATTCATTACTTTATGACGTCTGTGTAATTGTGAATAGAATTTAATGTCGTCGTATATAAACTTAATGCCTTGTATATGTTAAGTTAGACGTTTAATTTTGTACCATACAAAATATTCAAATTGCTTAAATAATTAATAACATAAATTAAAACTCAACAAAATACTAGTATTGTCAATCTATCTATCTATTATAATAAAGCGTAAACACACACTTCTTTGTTGCCTAAGATGTCAGCAATTACAGCATATTGTTGAATAATGTTTTTTTTAATAAACAGCCCTACACTTATTTCACGCTTTAGGCTATATATTTTGGCGCCATTAAACTTAGGGGGTAAACATTTTGGATAAAAACCCTACTGTGGGAAAGAGACCATAAGTTGCTGCCAACATCAAGGAAGTAAGATAACCATGGTTTGTCATCATGTCATGTCATTTTGACATTTGACAAATGTAAATAATAATTTGAAATTTTCATAATTTCATGCAGATGAAGCCGCACGGGAACAGCTAGTGATAGATACAAAGAAATGTTATTTATTATTGGAATGCAAAGGACAATAATTAAGTATGGTAATATTATATTTCTACGTAATATTTTCCATGTTTTAGGAGATTTAATCATGGTATATATTCTTTCGTAGTTCCATAAATCAAAAAATATTGTGTAGTGGTAACATCTAATTTTAATTGCTTAGTTACCCCACATTGTATTTGTATTGAATTTAATTAAAGCATTACGATATGTTATTCGCAATCGTCAATTAGCGTTTCTATAATTGCGTGTAGTGACCGGCGACGCGTAAACCTAACTGCTGTTAATCATGTTTTTGTACGGATTAACAAAAAGATAACATGACAACAATGTACAAAAATCGTGTAACCTAATATTAATTGAAGCGAAAATCGTTATAATTGTAAAATAACGTCGGCGCTTGGAAAAAACCCCGACAGAGACGTGTGAACGTAAGTGTGACGGCCGATAGATTTTCCATTCACGCGTAGTTCAAGAAAAGCACATTTAAGTAATCATTCCCTATAGTTGATGCTATGTTTAACAAAAAAGCGCCCCAGTATACACGGCGTGAAACAAATAATTGACATAAAAAAGGCTGGAAAAACATGTTAGTGTTTAGTCGGCTCGCATGTGTTGAGACGCTTTAGCCATGATACCGTAAATGCTAGACCGTTTTTTTTGCTTCGACGCCGTTAATATCTAAAAAGCATAATAACTTTATACTTCGTAATGATTACTTATAACTTGCATTATGTTCGTATTAAGAAATTAGAAGATAAAATATGGTAGAGAACGTCCTTAAAATGTATTTACATTTTGTTTATAATTAAATTTAGTCTAAAAATTATATCCGTAATAGCTTTGTTTTCCTTATAAAATTATCATTTTGATAACCACCGTTTTACAGATATTTGACAGAATTCATAAGTTATCTACTGTAGTTGAAAGAATCTTAAAATAGGAAAAGAACACACTACGGGTTTCTCTTCTAATTTTTCTTTTCGTTTATCATTACTTGGTTAATGTTACTTTTATATTGAAAGTGATGTTTTTCTTTGTTTATTGACTTGTTCTTTTCAATATTTGTGAATGCAAAGAACCCGCATTTGTTTCGTTATTATCTACCTTTTTCGAATCTTGAACAATTATTTACCATTGATTGAAATTTAATAAAATGCTTACCTTTGAAATGTCCGGCGCATTAGTAAGCTTTGAATAAATTGAATATTATAATTATTTTATTAATAAATAAATAATAACATATAAAAAAATCAATTTCTACTCAGGCGTACGTTTAAAGTATTATTAATATTTATTTTTATTTGAGACGAGTTCGGGCCGAGAAGATAATGTTTCGAAAATGTTGATCGATAGTGATTGCGCATTAGGCGTCGACGCCATGTTAGCGACATGTTCGTTTTGCCGACAAACACCGATACAGTGTCGATAATCTGATACAATATTCATATCTAATAAACTCATGTTCTGTAACCTTTACAATTTACCGCTATCGCCTTACATAAGAGTGTTGTCTATATCAAATCTACCTACATGTGTGTGAACGTTGATAATGTTTCCTTTGCGTTTATGAACGACTTTATGCAATAATGAATTCAACAAAATTATATTGAACTTTATTATAAACAAATTCAACGAAGCGCAGCTGCGATGTTGCATAATTCGGTCCGTTATAGTGACATGCTCGTCTTCCTTAACGTTCACTGCGCGCAGTTGATGGACTGCACTCCATTGGCATTGTAAAATGTTTTTACTTCTTTTGTAGATTTGCACGTCTAAAACGAACGTCGATATTGCCGGCGCGGCGTCGGGACTTGTCCATTAAAAACGCCGAGAGTCCAATACCGTACGGGCCTGCCGCTTCAGTAACTCGCTCAAAAATTAATTATGCCAAGCTCTAAACTCTCGAGCGCTGTCAGTGGGAGCTACGGATTGGGAATACCCGTGAGCAACGTTAATATTGAATAAAGTGGACAGCTATCCGAGAGTGCAACGGTATTGTACGCGTGCTATTAGTAGCGCTAATAATTCATGGAACCGCCGCGCAGTCTTTTGTCATTCGCACTTCGGCACCTCGTTAAATATTTACAACTATCTTTTCATTCCCGCATGCGTCCGTTTAGCTCTTTTATTCCCACTTATCAATTCTGAAATAATTTTATGTTAATAAAATTCCGCCGACTACACATGTTGACAAAAACAAGTTAGATTATACTTTTTATTGTTCTAGAATCGAATTATTTTTTGTTTATACGTTCGTTTCGTGATGTTTTATACGCGGTCGTTGAAGTAACGGATATTTTAAAACACTTTGTAGTTGAAATGATAATAAAAACTCACCCGTTGAAAGGGTATCCAGCAAATGCCGCATCGTAGGGGTGATAAACTGTGGGATACGGCCAGCTGGCAGCACTCGCAGCTAAGTTCTCCTTCAACTCGATTCCTGCAGCCTGTAGATGGAAGAAAACTATGTCAAATATATTGAGAATAAACAAAAATGTTGACTACCTAAACATGAATATGAAACAGTAAACGACAAAGTGAGGTTACGATAATGTATACAGCTTGTGTATTATCTGGTAATTAGATCACAAGAGGTCAAACACAGTATGTGGCACAATCGTGACTTTAACAAACATTCTCTCTCTTTAATATTCAAAACGTTACCGTGCTTCATAACCCTTTTCAATTAGACGTTCACTTGTCAGCGAATAAAGCAAATAATCTCAGTAAATTAGTTTATTAAATCTGCTTTCACATTTCCAGTAGCTTTAAAATAATCCATTATGAGCTCGCTCTAGTCGGATTGATTTCTTGATCGATCGCTCCGATCCTTTCGTCTTAACTATTATTATTTAATGGCTATAGATATCTGACTCACGCATCAATCATCTTTCAGAGGAGAAATGCCTGTGTTTTTTAGTGTCTTGTTATTGATACGTCTCGACATAATTATATTAATGCAGACTGGTGCGGTGGGGAGCTTTGACTGCTTTTTACTATCGCTCTTTATAACATATTTGTTTATAGATTGTGCATGAAGTGTGTTCGTTCTGTGTTTTATAAAATAATCAAACAAATAAGTACTTCGATATAAATCTTATCGTACTGTCGTCGTCCTTTGTTCTACATAGAAAATTATTTAGATAGTAATCAGCCGAAGCTATTGCATGAACGGTAGGTAACTATTCAATTGTTTTATTAACTGTTGCGCTGGTAATGAATGCAATAACGTATAAAGTTATTATTAGTCTGCTTTTATATGGTAAAATGCAACCGGACATTGGCGGACGAATCAAAAATTTATAGCGATACATTAAAAATACCTCAGGGGCGACTCCTAAAGCGGTCATCCAGGATAAATCTATCAAAAGATTTTGTTGTCCCAACAACTTCATTGGTGGCCGAATCGAAAATCCGATAATAAATTTTACTCAAGTACGACAGCGTAATCCAGTCGCGCTGTCCTCTTTGTTGCTGCGACCTTTTTGATATAATTCCAGTTTTCTGTTATTTCAAATGATCGTACTAAGCTGTGACGCGAATCTGTTATTCGGATTTATTGTTAGGGGACGCGATATTTGACCGTTTGCCGCGGAGAAGCACACATAGATTTGCTAATTTCAAACTCTTATTGCATTCTATAAGTTTACAACGTTCATTGAGTTTTAACGACATGAAATAAATCGAGAAGCTAAGTAATTTTTAAGTACTTATAGTGTCTTAACTACTCCGTTAGTTGTAAATTGCAGGTAAAATAAAAACAGAAGTAATCGTTAAGGGAATCAAACATAAATAGAGCAATGTTTGAAAGCAAACAGAAATTACCATTCGACTTTAATACTACAAGCGTATGTAATGATATATTGACAACTAACTAAAGAAAATGTTCTTGTAAGAAAATAATAAGAAATAAAATATATAATCTTTATTAATATCAACATCGGTGGTTTAATGGAACCGTGCCGTAATTCAATCTGCATTAATTATATCAGCTAGGTATATTTTTATGTT
Organism: Papilio polytes; assembly: GCF_000836215.1. Taxonomy (NCBI): domain Eukaryota; kingdom Metazoa; phylum Arthropoda; class Insecta; order Lepidoptera; family Papilionidae; genus Papilio; species Papilio polytes. The sequence goes on from NW_013527916.1 coordinate 72,504, forward strand.
AGAAACATGTTTATAATCCGATCAATGTTGCGGAGAGCACGCTAGCATGAGTCGGTCGATATTCATGTAAATATCAAGAGATATTGTTGATTGTCACAATCATTTACTTAGTGTTTTTTTGTAACTAGCTTTCGCCCGCGGCTCCGTCCGCGTGGAATTGAAAAAAAAAAGTTAGTAGCCATGTGTTCGTCCAGATTATCCTCTATATCTATAATATACCTAATTTCATCGAAATCCGTTCAGCCGTTTAGGCTATAAATTCAAACAAACATCCATCCATCCATTCATCTAAACTTTCGATTTTTTTTATATTTTTAGTAATATCAACAGGTATTTATGGTACATAAAATTTATTTTAAAACAGTTAATTTCTATAGGAATTTTGATGAGATTGATATAAGTGATTGTGAGACCGGAATAAGTGTAAATTATTACATTTTTATAATGATTGTTTTGAATATTTCTAGTATTGGGAAATAAATCTATACCTTTAGCATATATTAAAATGGGAGTGTCTGTTTGTAATATCAAATGTCCAAAATGTGGTCCAAATTTGCGCTAACGAAGTTTGCGGATGATAGCTCGTCTTTGTACAAATTTACCAAACTATGAATAGAACAGCCGTTTGAATAAAACAATCATTATTTTTATATTCACACATGAATTTGTCAAAATGTCGTTATATCAAAACGTTTTCATAATATACGGGCATCTCACCACAAATCTATTAAGAGCCGTTAGTGATACTGAGATTTATTTTCGGGTCGCTTCATTAGAACTATAAATTATATTTTTTTTCAATACGTTACGTTACAGTCTACATCCTGCGATGGTGCCACATGTGTGGAGCGGACGGATTGGAATCAAAACAAATGTTTTCAAAGAGTATTTTCTACGCTAGAATTTTATTTGCGACTGACAAAAATATTGATTTTGTAAAATTATTGCGTACGATATTATTAATAAAAAGTAATGACGCGCCGAAGATATCTTCTAAGATTTAAGTCGGAAATAAGTTGTGAGAAAAAAAAAGTTGAAGGAATAAAAAACGAAGGACCAGGATTCTCCATTCATAGACACGGCTCGGTTTAACACTTTCGCCACCGATGATATACGATCATATCTACATGAATGATTGAATCATCTGCCGAGACACGTTCACGGCCCCACCTTTTAACACCTTCCTCCAAAGTTTTACTACACGTCATATATTACGATCCGTGGCTACTTTTATGTTGTTATGATCATTATCATTCAAAGTCACCCACACGCGGTCGGAGCGGCGCGGCGGTAACTCTTAATCCACAACTCTGTTTTATAACTTTATGCCTAGAGGACTTTCGTACAATTTTATTACATAAAAATGGTATTGAGTAAAGAAGCTATGCTTTGTTAGACCTGTTACATGTATATTGGCAATAAAAAAAATGATGCTCGTAAATTGTAAATGAATAACTACTGTTTGTACTTTGTTAAAGGCCAGCTATATAAAAATGTTAATCTCTAAGAAAGAAATTGTTAAACGCATTAAGTTATTAAGCCGCAGCGAGGTAGGAAACAACCTTTTTTCGAGATGATATACAGGTGAACATACGTCATCGGATTACGAATTTAATTTATACGTATTCTTTGTGCAGTAAAGCTTATTGTTGCGACTACTTAAAGTTGTGAATGATTCTTATAGCTGCCTCTGTAGCGTACTATTTTGACATCGGGTCCTAATTATTTTAAGGTAATACTTTTTATGATGGGACCGGAGAATAAAAAATAAACAGTAAGCTTCTCAACTGAGAATTCATAATCCGTTCCATTTAATAACCGACTCGTCTTGGACCGGTGTCACATTAACTGTAATAGATCTAATTAGTTAGTAGCCTGTCATTTGTGCGATTAAGTTGTTAATACTATCATTGTATATGATTGTAAATATTAATTCTGTGATGACAACTCTATATTGATGTAAGTTCTGTTTAACGATTGTACAATTGTTGTATTATTGTTATTGTTTTATGTAATGTAGGGAGTATTCATAACTAGTTTTTACAAATTATTGGTTATTTAACCAGTATTATTCTTGAATGTTATAGTCCTTTTATTGTAGTACTTAAATATATACATTTTATTAATGATTTTACTTAAAGCTGGAATGTCAAAGTCAATATCCGTAGGGTTCAAGTAATAAAAGTAAACCGTATCATATAACATATGTAATTGATGTACATATAAACCGTGTAGCGGTGTTTGTACTTACAGTGTTAGTGTAGAACGGCGGCTGGTCAGCGGAGAGTGCGGGGAAGTATGCGGCCATACCGGCGGCGGTGGCGGCTGTCGCTGCGGCGGCCTCCGAGTAGGGCGCGCTGTACATCGACAACGGTACCCCCGAAGCTAGCCTCTGATAGTTGAGGAACTCGTACTGGCACGAGCACACTGTTTGTCCTGTGATAGGGTCTTGAAATATAGGGCGGCCGGTGTCGCAGCATCGCGGCGCGGCGGCGGGCGAGCTCGGCCGCGCTGCGCCCCCCGCACCGCCCGCGCCCCCGCCGCTCACCCCCGCCCGCGCCGGCGGCGGACTGTTGGAGGCTGTCGATATGGTGCTCTGTAAGTTGTAAATTTTGAAATGCCTTTATGGCGCGTTTAACCATTCGCAGTTGCAGACATCTGAGAAATAGGAGGCCTCCGAACGCACAGCACACAATCGCAAGGCAAAGCAGTATAAATATGTAGTACGGATTCAGTAAAGCGTCGAGTTATAAATGAACTTTTAACGAGTCGAAGGGGTAGACCATGGGCGTATCCTAAGCCTCGTCAGCGTTGATGATCCGTACGCAAATCGGTCACGCACCGAAACCCTTTTGATGCATATGAAGGAATTAGATTATGCATCAGTGCAATAATGGGATGCGACTCGGGATTGTCGAACGCCGACAATAGGGATCGGGGTTGGCATATTGTTGTTATAATAGATTTATTCGCCGGACTACCTGAATGGATGTCGCGGTCGCAAAATAAACATCCGTCTAATATCTAAACACAAAGCAACAGTCGAGACCCGGGCACGTATGTCCTTCTTAATTGAGCTTGGCAAGAATTCATACGTTTATATAAATAACTTTCTAAATATTTGTCATTGGAATGAAAAATGGTCTTCAACGGACTAACAATTGTTGTATTCTCAATAGGATTAGAAACCGAGAAATGCCAGTCGACCGCTTATGATACAACTCTGACAGGCAGTTGAAAGGGAATAAGAATTAAAACTTTTGTGTCCTTACCTTGTTATTATAGGATATTACCGGAAGAGATATGTTATTTTCGATTATAAATCTTTTATATTAATCCGCAGTGACGTTAAACTCTAATAACTGTTGAAAAGCTTTTAGTTAACGAGTTTGTTTAGTAAATTGTGAGATAATTTGAATATGAGACGTTTTAACCTTTTGTAAGGTAAATAGTGTGCGGTATGTACGTAAGCGTGGTGAAGTCACGACGAGCTGTGACCCGCCCGTTAGAGATATGGCTTCGGTGTCAACCTTAACAAGCACACAGCGCGCCATGTTACCCGCTACTAGAAAATTTCGATCTACTGTACCGCGCCTCGCTTCGCTACTAAAACATTTATTGTGCCGAGGGAATTATTGAGGTAATCCTGAAGCCGTTAAACGCCGAGACCCCGCAAGTCTACAATACCCTGCATAGTTATTAATTATTAATTAAACTTGCGCTACGTATAGATATATGATTATTAATAGTAACAGGTAATATGTGAATCAATACTAGTAATAAAATTAAAATGATTCAATCAGACGTAATTTATATACTGCCGCCATTGACAATAATTTACAAACCTATAAAACTACATAACATACAAACATAACTTAGGTTTTTTTTTAACTTGCATACAGAATGTTTAGTAATCATGACAAGATAATTACATACTTCCGTCTTAGCTTAGTTTGGTTTTTCTTTTTCATTTAATTTGAAGACGTGGAGAGTAAATTTGGTTGTTCACTTTAGCAAATTGCAGATTATAAAGTTCGTTTTACAAAATTATACCTTGATCTTTTTAAAAAAAAATTGATTAGTTCCTCTCTCTCTTCTATTAGTTATTTTCTTTTTTGATAATTTTGGATTCCTTATCGAATTTTTTCTTTGATTTTTTTTGTTAAAATCTCTTTACTATTGTAATGTATTTTTTATTTCATAACTTAGTAAAAGCATTTTTAAAGTCAGCAAATTGCGAACATTCTGTTGGTAATTATAGAATTATACATAAACAATGTTACTGGGTGGATATAAATGAAGTGTTTATGACAATTACAATATATTATTCCCACAAAAAACTTCAGTTACGTTCAAATAGATCACCCAAAGTACTCAATAAGATATCTAACTATTATTGTGTATCAACATATTTCATTTAATAGTTTTAAAACAAACGCAGAGTCACAAGATTCGATGGAAGTCGACGTCTTGGATGCTTTAGTTTCATTACCTATCAAATACCCGCTGGGAAATACAGCTTCTGAGTTTAATGTAAATTGGTGTTTCATGTTCTGCGCAATACAGACGTTTATAACAAGTGACAGTCACTGCATAATATAGACGTTTACAGAGCGCAAAATGAATTTAAACTATCTAGTGAGATTGTGAGCTTTGTGTTATCATTAAGTAGGTACTAAAGTTTGCGGACACCGCACTACTTCCGACTTCACCCGGCCTGCTACCGTCTCAGATATATTATTCTGCTATTTAATTAACAATTATCTTAGTTATTTTTACTTCAGCGATTGATGATTTCTAGTAATTGTATTTTAAAGTAAGAATTTATAGCATTAATGAAAAGCTAGTATCGAATTTAGTATTTAACTTAACAGGTGGCGCTAGTAGTAGCTTAATGCAACCATATTCTTTTTGTATTTCATTTTATATGTAATATCATATTTATGTAATATCATATTTATGTCTATTAAAAAGTTTTAAACGACTCGAATCGTTATATATTAGAGAGCATTTATAATGACCTAGAAAATGGATAAGTATGAGAGCAATCGATGAATCTAAGAGGGCATCTGAAGCACGTACTTGCAAATATTGATATCTAGAATACTTATATCTATTGGAAATTAGCCTCTTTATAGCTAATTATATTACTTTGAACTGAGCGACTTTAGAGTGCCTCCTCAATGTACAATGCATAACAAAAATCAATGAATCGTTCACAAATGAGAACGCGGAAATGAACACAAACAAGTATAATATAACGAAGTGATATGAAGATGACATAAATGTTGTAGTACTTTGATCGGCTAACTAACCTACTGCAACAATAAAACGTGTGTGTTTACGAGATGCGATAAATGAATGATATCTCAGTAAATACCTAAAAGTGGAATAGATTATTAGATGCACGAGTTTATCAAATAGTACATACGTTACATTTGTAGCAAAACGTTTCCGATAACGTCGACACTTTGTTAGTGGGTGCGTGTCACACACATTTATCAACACTACGACTTGGGGAACAAAACGCCAGCGCAACTATTGCTTACGCACTTACATATATGTGCTTATTAGATAAAACGCACGGAAAAAACTCGTCGTCATATCCTTTTCAAATATCGGACGGCTCAGGATTAAAGTGCCGCTGCACCTTATCTCGCGCAGACATCTTTTAAAAAACAAACACGAGAAGTATTCTCTTTTTGTCGTCTTTTTTTATCGTAACCCGCAGGATGTGTTAGCGTCGTTAAGCCCTTTTAAGTGTTAAACCATGTAACTGAATATTCGAGCGTATAAGGACCCGATCTATTTGTTAAATAATGTAAAAAAGTTAATCTTAGAGAAATCGGACCCAATGACATGAATTTCGTTAAAGACATCAGCCGGGCAAAAAACATCGTTGACATGTTAGCCAGTTCGTAACCGTGGGTGAAGCCGGCCTCGGCCAGGTAACGTCGAGCTTTTTTATCAAAGTCGGCCCTTTAGCAGACATCATTAAAGTATTAAATTTACGATAAGGCTACCCCTATTACCGAAATAATTCGGTATTTCTTGCTAATGTGGATAAGGCCGAGCGATAAGCGAATACGACTCCGCGAATCGGAATGTCCAAGCCTACGCGAACTGTGCAAAATATACCGACCGTAGTTCACAAACGATATTTACACGTCAATACGCTATTGATCTGTTGTTAAAACGCAGACGATTCAATAAAATTAGATATTAATTGACGCTGTACAAACAGATCAGATCGAATACGATTTTCTCGTACTATAGTATAGTAGTCTAGATGGACTGTCAGCAGATGCAGTAATTGCTTAGAATGCTGCCTAAGCTCTGGTCGGATTCGAAGCGTACATGCTCCCTGAATAGTTGGAGTGCCATTGTTCACGTCTAATCCCTTTCACGCAGTCGGCTAAAGAAAAAGCATTACAATATAACAGATGCGTTGATAAGACGGAGGAGTCACGCCGAGCTGCCCTCGTACATTCCATTCCGCGAGTGAAATGTAATGCGAATTATTTCGATCATGTACATTTTTCCTTCGGTTTAACACCGGCTTAATTGCGTTGATTAAAATCGATAATAATAAAATAATTTGTTTAACAGTGGCTGTCGTCCCGCGGTTCGTACCTTGTGCGAGATTGTCCCGATAGGCTGTGATTCGTTTGCCGCTCTTGATTTATTAATTCGACTATTTGTTTAAAAAAATACCTCTTACTATACGCTTCGATTATTTTTTTTAACGTTGTTATTAAGATAAATGTATTTTAATTTAGTTTCTTTTTATGTGAGTGTTCTTTGGTAGGTTAGTCAATCGATTAAATTAATGCACAGTCGTTGATTGTAGCGTTTTTTTTTATTTTGCTCTTTTATGTTGTACAAGTGTTGAAAGATATAGTTAGTTTAAAGAGTAATTTATTTTATATTTACTTTTATTGAAGATAAAATTTAAATTGAAATTAATATTTTGATATGTTTATTATGTTTTTAAACATATAATATTTATGTGCTTATTAAGTAAGCAAGCATATTGTATCTCTATGTTCCCTGTTATTTTCCTTTTAAAAGTGTTCGGTTACGATATTTTTATACCATTGTCTTAAATTACATTCTATCCCAAAGTGACATCTAATAGTTCAACGCCATTGTTTAGGTGATATCTTGAAATGAGAAAACGTTTAGAGAGATTGAGAAAAAAGTGTCACGTATCAAGAGACCGCATCTCAATGTGAATGGACACTTTAAGATAAATTTTATCTTAGAAATCTTTCACTTTTATTTCTTAAGCATTTGGACTATACCCAAAGGTACATTGTTTTATTGGTAAAAATAATATAAAGGAATTAGACTATCCATCAAAGTTTTCGCATATATCATTGTAGTAAAATTTCTGTATCATAATAGCAAGACAATTGACTAAGTGAGGCGTTCGGAATTATCGCATGTAATAATCCTGACCGTTTACGTCCTAAGTTATTAGTCAACCAGCGACTATCAGGAGTGAATTAAGCTATCACTTAACTTAAAATACTTCAAACTACTTAATTTAATGCAGTTACTAATTAATTATTAAAATGATTTCTCAATATTAACAATTAATATTAATTGCTTGCAAAACTCTTTTAAAGTTACCCCTGGCACGTAATATTCGATCAGTTAATAAAGGCAAAACAAAGTAATTAATACATTGATGAGATTGCATAATTAATAACAGCTTTCGCCCGCGACTCCGTCCGCGTGGAATTAAAAAAAAAACAAAAGTGAGTAGCCTATGTGTTCTTCCAGACTATCCTCTACATCCATACCAAATTTCATCGAAATCCGTTCAGTCGTTCCATCCATCTAAACTATCTCATTTATAATATTATCATGAAGTATGATTACGCTCTCGCCCTTTACCTACATAACATATTATAGCGATAGTTAATTGAAAATTTCAAGTCAATAACCGTTATTTCTTTAAAGTATTAATTGTACGTGCAACTAAACTGCACAATTCAGACAGTGAAACTAATAATTTCTAACGTTCTTTTGCCGATTTTATATTTTTACGAGTTAAGTTATTATAATTATTCTTCTACAGTTGTTCCTACTAGATATATAGTTGAACATCGTTCCATTATTACAACACTAGCTTTCGCCAGCGACTCCGTCCGCGTGGAATTAAAAACAAAAGTGAGTAGTCTGTGTGTTCAGTCGTTTAGGCTACAAACTCTAACAAACATCCATCTAAACTTTCGCATATGTAATATTAGTTAGACTATTACTTTAAAAAAACAGAATCTATTAAATAACAATGTCAAGATATGATTCAAACAGTTTTAAACTTCGGGTATTGATTAAATATTCCCACTAATAAAGTGAACGACCTTCGACCGTTAGTATAGTGCGTGATGGGCAAACACCTTTCCCCGAGGCTTTGTATTTGAACGCGTATCCTTTCATAAACTTATTTACATAAAATTGTGACTTTAATTGGACGATTACATGGTGGATCGGGTTGATGTTTTCTGTCTATTCCGGCCGCATCCTGCCAGAGATATCCGAAGAGATAAGACGCTACCCGGCCCACCCTTGAAATGCACAAAGCCTTTAAGAAATTCACACCTTCCCTAATTAAGGCGGAATTAGGGAAGAATAAATATTGGTGGGGAACCGGTTTATTCTAATATCCCGCTGAATAATGTAAAGATAAATACGTAATAATGGTGTATAATGCTAATGAATTCACGTTAATAATATCATAAACAACGCTTTTTTTAGACAACTAGGGTGGAGGAGTTGTAAAAAAAAATTAAACCGCTAGGTAATTATATTTAAAAATATAGCTGTTAAATTGTTAATGCATAATAGAATTACTAATTGCTTCTAATAAAGTTTACAGACTTGTAGTTAAATGTTTTTCAAGGTCGCCGGTCTTTTGCAGTTACACTTTTTTGCTATGGTAATACTGAGCAGGTGTTACTTGGACTTGGCGAACGAAATAGACCTTGGTGTATATACAATTGTATACGCGGTAATCCTTGTCCTATAATTGCGTGTTTTTTTATATAAATAGCAGATGAGACTAATTAAATTTATTACTGCAAACTCGCTATACGTATTTCATCGTCTTTTTGTTACAAGTTTCGGACACGGTCTGTGGAGAAAAAAAATTATGAACAGTGTTGCCAATTTATAGTAGAGTCTTATCGGATCTCGATCAAGCAAGTGGGCAAGACGAGTGTTGTATATTTTTTTCTAAGCTAAGATATACAAGTATTTTAATTACAGAATTGTTTTATGTTCATAGCACTAGTTGACGTAAATCGATATTTGAACTCCAGCCATTTTTGTTTATCCACGGCATTATCGATTAATCGATTAATATTATGTAATTAAATAATTAAACCAATCGAAAACCACTTATTGTTTAGACAGTGATCGAATACATTTCGTAGTTTCGAATCGATCTCAAGAATCGAAAGACTTTAACCAAGGCTTGACATGATATTGCTATTGATAATGTTAGGGGACAGCTACTATCAACTTTAGTGCTTCGACATAAGACTGGAAATCGCATACCTTACTATCATGTGTGATCACGATATGCAATGCGAAGCTATGTAGGTATCTGTAGAATTATAAAAGCTCCAATACAGTTATTGGTTAACCACTTAAAACCTTGTTGTACATAATATTCTCCCTTGTGTCAAAATCGAAATTGGATTGAACAAGTTATTAACAATAAGGTCGTATTAGTTCAATGCGATAGTCTAAGTCAAAGGTGACTTATGTCAACTAATACTCGTTTTTCAAAGGAGCTTATATAGACCAATTGGTCAGCCCGGAAGTCTTGTGGTAAAAGCCGTTAATAACCTAAAAGAGCCTAATACCATAAAAGTGTTGACAACTTCCATTTAAAAATTATTCACTCATAATTTGGAGGAAATATCTATGTGTTTTTCAATGTACTGCATATTATCATACTAATAATATTACATACTAATATTATAAATGAGAAAGTTTAGATGGATGGATGGATGTTTGTTAGAGTTTATAACCTAAACGACTGAACGGATTTTTTATGAAATTTGGTATAGATGTAGAGGATAGTCTGGAAGAGCACAAGGCTACTCACTTTTGTAAAACAAAATTTACGCGGACGGATTCGCGGGTAAAAACTGGTATTAATATAAATGAGCCTAATTAAATTTAATAAATGTAAATTTACTGTCGGTAATGACAAATTTTCATAAAACGATATATCAAATTTGTTAACGTCGATTAATAGGAAAGAACTTGAAGTGTAAGAAGATATTCAGAGCCAAGACGGATTCCTCATCTTGTGAAGGTATTCATATCCGAAGTTTGTAGTTTTAACAGGAATCAGTATATATGCTATAAGACCTTATAGCGTATTATGACGTGTTTTATTGCGGGTTGAAATCTTAACGCTGGCCCGAATAGCTATTATGAATTTTTAAACGGCAATTCGGACACGTACAGTTTCCGTCTCGGCCCTCGACCGAGACCGTGTTATTATTGTGTACCATTCAAACAGCTCATTCATAAAATTGCAAGTTTTCGAAACGACCGCCGACACACTTCAGTGAACCAAGAAATGTACCCGAAATCTTTTTAGCCCTTTTCTCAATCTGTTTGAACAAATCAATTTAATTTTATGACAAGTTTATATTACAGAAACTTTTTTTTTTTTATTTTAACCATGAGATTCGTTTATATTGTAGCGAATTTATTACTAAATTTAATAAAGAAAGGAATGATAGTTTAAAATTAACGTTACTGTTGATGATTAAAAACGTTATTTCAACTAGGTTTGAAAAAAAAAAATAAAAAGTCACTGGAATCATATTCGCAAATAACGAGCTTAAACTTTAAACGAAGCTCATGGTATTTTAAAAGTTCTGCAAAGTTCATAGGGAATTATTGAACCTATATTCGACGTGACTTTGTTGCAAAAACTGCATTAATTAGCGAGTTACTATTTGTGCGCTGTTGGATTTTAAAAATATACCTTTCGGTCCCAGTGGGAAAGTGAATAAAAACAAACTTTATTAATTATGAAAGCGAACGACAGTTTTGAACTAGTTATTTTGTATTTGTTTTAATTATGATATTGGCAAGTAATTCTTCATATAAAACATAGGTAAAAAGAGATTCATTATCTATTTGCTTACTTAAGTCGCGGGCAACAGCTAGTATTAATAACCATGATTGAATGTTTGTATGTTTGTTATCACGCAAAGGTATAAATCTGAATGTATTTTGATAAAATTGAATGTAGTAGTTGTATCGCGTACTATACTATTTTTTCCAATCCGCGCGGACAGAGTCGCCGGCGTTAGCTTGTATATGATCAATCGAACACATATGTCCAAAAATGACACAGTATATTGCAACCCACGGTAGCTAAGACATTGGCAAATTATTTTCAGGCGAGGGAATCTTATTCCACATGGTTGCATAAAGGTATCCGAGAATTTATCCAAGGCCCGCTTTTACTCGGTACTCGCATCATTCTAAACGCATTATTGTATTGGAAATGCAGGGCTTCGTAACGTTTCTGTGTAATTGAGGCACACTGCGTGTGTACAAAAATCCTGGAAATACTTCTTTTAAGCTATCATTAGTAGTGATTTTATTCCACTCAGAGCTAAGCTCTAAAACCACTCTAAAGCGTTCTTTTTAAAGATACGATTGAAATAATTTATTTAGAAATTCAATGCTTTTTATTATAATAAATAAAAACATGTGTCAGTCATATTTAGGATTTAAAATATCAAAAAATAAATAAACAGTTTATTTTAATCTTCCATATTAAATTCCCAAAGCATGTGAAAACTAGTAAAATAGAGATCACAGAATTTCCAAATAGTTTCTTGATAATTCCAAAAATAAACGTTCAATCATAGTAAGCTTGGAGCTGAGCGCATGCATATCGCTAATGAAGTTGTTTCAGAGTGTTCGCCGCAATTTATGGAGCTCCCTTAACGTATTAAACATGTGCTAGTGCTTTGGGCAGCGGCCTAATAATAACTGGGCTATTATACAGCTTAATACCCCTGTGACGCGGCCGCAAACATTCCTACATCCACTAACACAAAATTAGGTTGACATTAATGCACTCTTGACATCTGAAATGTATGCGGTAATTTAAGATACTTACGAGTAACGAATATAAATGCAAAAGTTTGAATGTTATGGATGATTGTTATAACGTAACTTAAGTACTGAGCAGATCTGTGTGATATTTAAAAGAGATAACAGTCTAAAAAGTGGTTAAGGTTAGTTTTTAATCCAATAAAGAAAGCAGTAAATATAATAATTGTAAATGTATAGAATTTGTGACAACATGTATTGAAATAATTATTAAAATTATTACCCATTTTACCCAAACGACTGGCTGGAAAAGAATCACCGTTTAAGATGATACTAAAATGTAATTACTGTGAAATGCTATTTCAGAAATACCTGTATTAAACATTATACTAAATCTATATCTTATCGTAGAGATTAAGACAAGACAGATACTGTACCAGCAGTGGAAACTCACTTTTATAATAGTAGCTTTGGCCATCGGAAACAAAAAAAACGTGGTCTTTGTTCTTTCAGACTATGCTCTATATCTGTGCCAAAATTTATCGAGACTTGTTCAGCAGTTTAGGCTACAAACTCTAATAAACATCCATCCATCTAAACATTTACATTTAATATTGAGTAAGATAAATAAATTCAAAATTTCGCGTAGAACTTTAAATGTCCTATAGGAATTTGATTTGTCGTTTAGTGCAGCCGCTATTAAAGCAGTGGCGATTCAAAACATCCCGTGCGGTTCCCGATCGAACCTTTATTGCTCGCTCCCTGTCGTTAATCACTAATCGTCGAGTGAAATACCAAAATAACTCCATTTCTATACGGCGACTTCGCATCAATTCTCACATTTAGTTCTATTCATTAAAACGGTGGCAAGGAAGCCATGAAATTTGGAATGAAGTGGAAAGCCACAACACTATAGTCACCAAAATGGTACATTTTAAACAATAAAATATAAAATTGAAATATACGAAAAGTATTTTACAATCACTAAAATGTTTGCCGCAAATGAACTGTTTGAAAATCAATATTGTCTAATGTACATTGTTATGCTCTTAAATTTATGTGTAATACTAAACATTTGATTAAGAAACAGTTTGATTGAAACCTACTTCTCTACATAACATTGGTTTTAAAATATAGAGAGAACTGGAAGCAGGAATGTGTAATGTAATAAAGCAGACGTTTTACTATTGTGCAAGGAAACAGGGCAGTTCCGCTGACAAGTTGGTGAAGTCAACGCGTCAACTAATAGCATGTTAACACTCCATACATCGTCCGACCGTGGGCGACACCCACTAATTGTCATACATGTGTATTTCCAGTTCACATAATAACATCTCTCGGGACTACTGTCACCTGATTAGGAATACTAACGAAAGATCTGTGGACGCGACGCCCTTTCTTATGGCCTCGGCGTTGATAATGTTACGATTTCTTTTTTGGCATGTCGTATTTCGACTTTAGTCTGGCAGTCGAAGTATTTAAATCACAAATGTCACCGTTCATCAAGGTTAAAGGCTCTTCGGAGTTAAAATGCAATACGGTAATATGAATAATTGCGTCCGATACGAATTTAATTGTGAGATATTTTTTGTGATCGGTAGGCGTGAAATGTTACAAGGTAAATGTAGCTCTTTGTGTGTGTTGAAAGGGTACAAATTGCCGTGTTATATCTGGTACATATTCTTGTGTATTTTGTCTCTGTCGGTGCGAGCGCTCGCACAAATCCGGTTATCTTGGATCGGCCACTACAATCCGATGCCACCGTAACGAGATAACATGGTCTTACGTACAGTGTGAACACACTCCCTTTAATTCGGAGAAATTAATTGAAGTTTCCGAGAATCAGTAGCGACTAAACTATCTGATTAGGGAGAGCCGCAAAACCGCTTACCTCCTCTCGATGTTGATAAATTTCTGATAGTCGATATAACTTGTCCGTAATTACTGTATCGTTTTAATTTTAATTCAAAGTTTGCTTTCTAAGTACTTCAATGATCTGTATCGGCAGTATTTAAGAAAGGTTAATGGAACGATTTAATGTTAACGGATATTATTTTATAATAACTATATCATTACTTACGAAAGAGCTTCAAAGTATCTAATAAAATTAAACTAATGATTATATTACAGTACATTGTCCATGATAAAAGTAATTTTCTTTGCTTATTTTTATTTTAATTTTATATAATTTGTATAACCTATGATTCAAAGGGTGACTATTGAACAAAAAAACACACTAACAAATAACACAATGTTAAAGAGATGAAAACAGAGACAGTGAAAACAAAATATTGAAAATAAATTGTAGAGTATCTACAATTTTGCCAACTTATTAATTACTAGTTTTGTATAGGGACTCCGTCCGCGTGGAATAAAAAAAGTTTATGTGTTTTTCCTGACTATCATCTACAACTGAACGAAATTAAATCGAGAAACGTCCAGGAGTTCAGCAGAAACGCCTATCAATTGACTTTTGCATTTATTTGCAGACGAATATGTAAAGAATCAGGATCCTTTAGTTACAATAACAACAAAGTACTAAGTTCAATAAATATATGGGTGGTCTAATAAGTAAGGAATGTGTAACAAAGGGTCATTTAATACTTTATTTATTACATTGAGACACGACCCTAATAGGAAATAATGCATTCGACTCAATGCCAGTCATGACATTTCAATAAACTTATGTCCAATTAGACAGTATTGTGATATCTTATTTCCAATAAGATTTTAACTGGACATTATCACAAAAGAACGAAATGTTCAACGCTAAAGTAATAATTATACTAAGCATCTAAATATGATTATAAATGTTTACATATAGTCGGATGTATGGATGAAAGAAAGATTGTTATAAATCCAAAGCAACTAAGTGGATCTAGATGAAATTTTGCACAGAGATCCACAGTCAGTAAAAGTTTATACGCTAATTACTAAGTATTGTTTAGTTCCGCGCAGACAAAGCAATAATATGAGCAATATGAAATTTACAATTGTTATAAAACTGCGCATTATTCTAAATTCGAAGTTAATATTCTCTCCAACATTGCGAACATCATGAAAGATTTGAAACCAAAAAGCACAAGTCTATTATGAGTTTCAAAATATTATTTTACTTCAACATGCGCGGTCAGCGTATCATCGAGAACAATAGGCAGCCGTACGTTTACTTAATTACGGCCGTTTTATTTTTAAAATGAAAAAGTTAGCATCGAACGTTAAATTACAGAAGAACAAAAAGGGAACAATAAGTCCATATGGTCGAATGCAAAATGAAAAGCAAATATTGCTCATAATATTACTGTGGGTTTCCACTGCCGGAACATCTATAGTAAAACATATAATTATTTTTTCTTTAGAGTTCAAGAGAATAATAGAAAAAGTATAGATAAATTGTATGAAAGGCGATATACGTAAGAAGAAAGTGAGACGAGATATGCGGCTGATAGGGTTGTATGGAACAGCGTAGATGCTGACCCTCCGTAGCGTGAAAGCATGAAGATGAACTCTGTTCTCAAAGAGAATGTGGTAACAACCGTTTAAGTACAAATGACTATCTCACCCAAAGTCTGATAGTGTGTTCGACCAAAACGTCGCTTTTGGATACCGAGCAAACAAAGTTAGTAGAGCCCTCCTATACGGTGCACGAAGTTAACGTACCGACACAAACATTGACTAGTCAATTACTTGGAGACCACTCAGCCCGCAAGAGGCGACTCAACTTTATGTGATACACAATTATATCTATTTGAAATGGTGTCTACACTTGTATGTTCAGTTATTTTTTTTATTTGTGTAATAGTTGTGTCAGTGCGTTTTACTCTTTTACCTCTGTGTTTCACAACGGACGGATCACCTTTGTGGAGGCTGAGAACCTCGATAGCCGTTTATGCCCAATTTATGCTCCGCAATTTCCAATGGATCTCATGTAACTGAAAAATTTTCTTAAGACGATTGACTGATTTTTAGTTCGTCAGACCTTTTGTTTTATATTTCTTGTTAATTTTTTCTGACATAACGTAGGTTGAGCAACGACCTTCTTAATTAGCAGTTCTTATGAAAGTTTAAGAAGTATTTTCGCGCTCCTTTGTTAACTTATTAAGCTTTTTACGAACAATGTTGTAACCTTTCGAAGTTTTCGATTGAAAACCTTTATTATTTGCCATTTATATAGAAACAATACTAGGCTAAATTTAACCGAACTTAATTGTTCTTTGGAATTGCAATTGAAAGATTTGATTGACGAAATAATGCAAACTTTTAGTTTGATTGAAATGAAAGTCGCGACATTTTGCCGAATAAGCTTTGGAACAATGTGTAGTTATGTGATTTCTGTAAAAATTTATTAATTATGTTTTATAGACGTATTAACTGTTTCGGCATTAATAATTTGATCTACGAAAGTTTTTACACGATAACGTTTTAATTTATTTACTAATTGTAATAGGTGAGTATAGTTTTTTTCTTACTTTTATATTTATAAAAGTAAATCGTGTACGAGAGGAATTATTCACTTTAAACCGAAGTTATTTGAAAATAAGCATATATTTTTAATCGAAAAAAAAAAATAGTTTGTAAATATATTAAAAAAAGGAGATTACATTGGCTATTACTAAAAAAAATACTAAAAATATATATTTACGATTGAAATATTTGAAACAATAATCTTTCGATCCATTCACGAAATATAAATGTGGAACACAACACTCGTAACAACATCGATATCCATACGACCTGAATAAGGCAACCTTGTCGCCCTTTGTTCCACATCGTTTAACATAATGAAAATACTTAAGAATCGGCTATACAAAACCTCGGTCGAAATTAAAATGTTACCTCCGCAGCGTTAACGATTCAATTTCAACAAAAACATGATTAATGTGAACAATCTCTTAATCGATTTTGAAGCTTAAACATAACCAAAGGACTTAATATTATATCCTTATATTTGTTGGTAATTTTTATAAAGATAATTAACAAATCAGGGCCAAGACACACGACAGAAAGCCGTCGTTATTAAATGTTATAAGCGACTTTTTAGCGTCGACTGCATTAGTTAATGTATGACCTGATATCTTTCCTATTATTATAAAGCGTAAACATACACTTCTTTGTTTCCTAAGATGCCAGCAATTACAGCATATTTTTAAATAATTATTTTTTAATAAAAAACCCTACATTTACGTCACGCTTTAGGCTATATATTTTTACGCCATTAAACTTAGAGGGTAAATATTTTGGATAAAAACCCTAATGTGGGAAAGAGACCATAAGTTGCTGACAACATCAAGAAAGAAAGAGATTGCTAAGGTTTGTCATGTCATGTCATTTTGACATTTGCTATTGATAATTTTACAAATGTAAACAATAAAATAAAATTTTCACGCGGATGAAGCCGCACGGAAACAGCTAGTAATCTTATAACGCTTGTTGAACCAGTCGATAATGACTGTTTTAAGCAGTCCGTATATGTCAAACTCTACACGAACTTATCAGTGATGAAGTAAACAAATTTTGGATACGATACAATTTATTTTAATTCTAATTTTGTCCTATGACAATATTCCTCAAGTCCTGTTCCCTACGTCTGCATTCTCATAAGACGCGGAATTGCTTCCACTTCTCTCCTGTCTTTGTCGTGGCATAGTATTGAATTGCGCTATTCGTGTCATGTTAAAACGGACTCTACCATTGTCTAAATAGAAGCGTTTATTCTAATTCAAACCAATTTATTCTATTGATTTCCAATATAATTAAACTGTTCTTTCAAATTCGATTGTTGTCTAAATTCTCAAACAACTTAAGTAACACCATGTCATGGTCAGAGAAGTCGAACGATTTGTTATCTTTGCGCTAGGATAAGAAGTAACATTTACCGTACAAGTATCAGATAAGATTTGCAATATGAAAATATTGTTTTGTAATACGTGTAAATTTTCCCTGTAACTTTATTGATGTTATTCGTCTCTAATGTGTAGTTGAAAGTTTGTTTTAAACTGATATAGTGTTGCAATGGAGACCTTTAGTTAGAGAGAACATGTTTAGAAATATGTTGTCAATTAGTTTTGGATAAAAAGATGGAAATTATAATTTTTCTTGAAATATTAAGTACATACCTATTAAAATTGAGATTTTAAGTTATTTTATATTCAAACTGATATTTTCATTCTTTAAGTACTGAAAGTATATGTAATTATAACATAGAAGGCGTTAAAAACTTAATACAGTTACAATCACAAACTTTAAAAGTCGTTTACTTAATCTTAATTTGTATATAATTATTGTGGAAATGAGAGCAATAACGATGTGATTTTCTTATTTAAATGCCTTATTATAGCGCTTTTAATTTAATTATAAAGCCTCGTGGCACAGAATTAACAGTAACTTTTGCTAGTTTTGTTTAAATTGTCTCAACAAAAACTTTATTTAATATGTATCTAATAGTAGTACACGTCTCGGATATTATAATATAAAATATTTAACAATCATTTTCCTTGTTGGAAGTTAAAAAATTAATTCTTAGTGGTGAACAACAGCCACAAGATGGCGCTGTTATGAAAATCCTTTTCGTAAAACTACCCTATGTCATGTGCAAGATCACGTTGTAAAATTTTTGACTTTGTAGTAAAATTTATTAAGAAAACATGTCAAATTTCTCGACATCATAAACAATTAGGTATTTTTTGGATTATGAGTTAAAAATAATTTTATATATTTACCATAAGTGTTACAGCACGGTCCACTTGAAATAAAATGGCAGAGAACCAGTTTATTTGGCAAGTAAAATGATGCCACTAGGGTCTTAGTGAACAGTCTGCGTTAAAGCGTACGCGGCATAAACGTTTACAGCCCATTCTTGTACTTAATTGCTATTTAAATAAAAACACCATGAACGCAATGGGACTTGAATGGTGTCGGAGAAAAAACCCCGTCGGAATTCCGATTAAGCGTACATTTAAGACTGAACTTTATGCTCGCCTCAATTGTTTTATTATGTTCGTTAATCCTTGTTGCGGAGTTGAAAGGTACGTGTATTTAATAAAATAAAAGTTTAATAATGATGGTTTCTGTAAAAAACTTTTACGGAACCTTTAAAACCTGTTACAAAATATTACACTATATTTAACACAATAAAGGGAAACAATCAATAAATTGATCTATTGCGTATATTTATGATATAACTAGTTTTCGCCCGTGACTCCATCAAAGTGGAATTAAAAACAAAATTGAGTAGCCTATGTGTTCTTCCAGACAATCATCTACATTTCTACCAAATTTAATCGGAATTCGTTCGGTTGTTTCCAAACTCTAACAAACATCCATCTAAACTTTCGCGTTTATAATTTTGTTATGATTCTATTATTAAGCTATTATCTAAAACATCAGTTAAACATCTTGATTATTATTTAATAAGATATTTTCAAATAAGGTTCTTTTATTTAAAATTCATCGCAATCTTGTTTATGAATAAGACAAATATTAAGTTGCAAGAAAAATTTAAATATTAAACACGAGCGAAGCTTATTTAATAATATCAAAATAAAACATCCTGTATAACAAAGATTTTAATACATTGTTCTATAAGTTTTGTTTATCTATAGAGAAAATAAATAATAATATTTTAAGAATTGTTATGCTTCAAAAGTTCCTTAGTATGTTGTATTTAAACGTTTGATAACATTTGATCAACAAACGGTAAATTATTATCCGTTCCCTTACTGTAAGAACATCTATACATATAATAAAATTGTCTGTTTGTAATATCAAAAGAAAACTTCCAGATTTCGGGAAGATGATGTAATTGCGATGTTGATAACGAAAATCGCATTTAATTTTTTTTTGACTGTATTATTGTCTGTCCGTATGTTCCGGGTAATCTCCGAAATTTCGATCAGACTTTCACTGAAGGGTAGCTGACATAGACGGGCATATTATAAGCTACATTTTTATCTTAATATTGCGTGGACGTCGCGGGCAATAGCTAGTTCGTAGAATAAAAGTTACGTTGAATCATTATTTTGTTATGGTATAATTCTAGGAGTTTTATTAAACTGAAATTAAGATTTACATAGTATTATGTCTATTAGACAAAACAAAATAAAAACAACTACAAATCCTAACACAATTTCAAAGCTGCATTATACAAAGTAAAGGGATTTATTTTATATTAGTTCTCATATTAAACAACTGTATTTCATTCTGTAACTAGCTTTCGGCCGCGACTCCGTCCGCGTGGAATTAAAAAATACAAATATGAGTGTGTGTCCTTTCAGACTAACCTCTACATCTATGCAAAATTTCATCGAGATCCGTTAAGCCGTTTAGGCTACAAATTCTAGCAAACATCCATTTATCCATCCATGTTTAATTTCGCATTTATGATAATAGTAAGAAGTAAGATTAGTAAGATTATTTTTTTTAAATGTATTACAGAATCGAGTAAAGCTTTTTATTTTTAAAATAAAAGCATTAGATGTGGATAAACTAAGTGAACTATTAAATTCCACACATACTCCGGACAAAGTAAAGAAGCAGTTGGATGCGGACATAGCTTGGATATAAGAAATAATGAGTATAATTCCCAAGGGGGAGGGATTTCTCCCCTCTCCCTCACCACATGGTGGCATCTTATCAACGAGATAGCAAAAGTGGATCGCAAACGTCACGCACGAGGCCCCGACCGAATCGTTCCATAATATTATCTTTATTAACGTCTACTTACTTAGGATTCACTATTTTAATATAGCGCGTCGAATCCAATAGACAGATAAAACCCACCAACAATATTAAACACCCATGAAATTTAATAAACCGTTATCGGATAACAAATATCATTGACAGCGAACCTAATAATTGAACTACTATGCATTCAAGAGATAATTAGGAGGACAATACTTAAATAATGAATACAAATAGAGTTCGTCGAGCAACATGCGTCTTCTCAGAATATTCCGACGACAAACAACTTGAATAAACGTATGAGAAAAAAACAGCTCGATCGAGGCATTAAATTGAGCTTACATAGCGGGTGCCTAGCCTTCAGAGTGCGGCCTCTTTATATTAAAACTTTGCGGTGTCTCAAATAGCGCTTGTTTATTCAGTACATAATTATATCTAGGCTATTAATTACAGTGCGGTATTGCCAACTCTCGTCGCAATCGTCAGTAATTGTGAGGCTTTCGTATTCGTTACTTTAATAGGCGCAATAAAATGATATGGTCTCGGTAAATAAATAAAATGTCTTGTAGAAAACATTTACGACTGAGTGACTTTAAATGATGCGTTTACTATTCGACTTTTACATTATTCATTTTCAAAAACTTCAAAAAATGTACATGAGGACAAGGTAATTTGGGATACATACATCTGATTGCTTTAATGTAAGTAATTCGTAAGTAATGAAAAACGAATTTATATATTAATGAATAATAAATAAGTTATGTCAATAAGTTAAATGTGTTTAAAATTCCTTTATAAAAAAATTTGTCTTGCTTACCACTAATTAACATATAATATACCGAATTGGTTCGTATTAGCTTCGTATCTAATACTCAAAGATTGTTGTAGAAAAATTTGTAATTACCATGAAGTTGAATTTTGACAAGCATTACTATGTCGAATTTTAACCTTATCACAGAGAATAATATATCGCGTGTATAATTAACGAGGGTTTGAGATCTTAAGGAAACAATAGCTAGACAGACGGTACAAATCAAATTCAAATATAGAACAAACACAAATTAATACGTTTAATTTATAATGACATTTAAAAAATAAATAAACGGTTTTTTTTGAATATAGAATGCGGGAATATTATTTGGGTGTCGGCCAAGCGGTAATGTGTGGAAATAACAATTCAACAGGTACGAGTATACGTTCCAAAAATTATCTGACGTGTTCGATGATTTCGAAGACAGTGATATTTGCTATTAATCATGCAGTAATTTTTGATCGTGAGATATAATAGACATTTAGTGGTCGTAAAATATTTTTTTTTATTAAAAATATTCCAACGTTCGCACGAAAATCTAGTCAAGTTTTGTTTTGGATTATAATTTGATCGTTTTAGACAACAAATAATAAAGTATTCGTCTTTACTAAACGAGTAGAATGATAAATTTAAATTACTTACTAAAATAGCAAAGTAATCTAAGTTATCAACAATTTAGACAATTCTAAAACAATGTTTAACCCATTATCTTATGTCTTAAAAGGAATTCATGCACTTTCTTCAAAAGTATTAACTTTATATTTACTACTATTTTATACTTTAAAAGGCGTAGATTTTCAATTTGATTGGTTTCTTTTCTAAGTTAAAAATACATTAAAACCAACAAACAACATAAGTCCCATTTCTTTCATCTTTTATTATAGATAAGTAGTTGCAAAACTTTAGACAAATTTATTATTTCTCTAACAGTTTTTATATTTTCATTGTACTACATATTAAATAGTTAAGTTATATCGTAACTTAAAATAATTTTAAGTTAAATATCATATGAGTATCAGTATATCGCATTGTAAAGTATAAGTTTACACCACGGCTTAATATGAACACGCCTCAAATTACTGAAACACCGTATAAGTAATACTTGATCATGTTAAAGTTCAGATAACTTTAAGTTAAACGAACACGAAACATGTTTCTTGTTGGAAACTGTTTTTTCTAATATCACGGATTATTTCTGCATGAAAAAAAGATTGTTAATAATTTATTGGTTATAAATATGTTTAAATTTAATATGAAAACATTTAGTTGTATTTTAAGTTAGAACCAATAAGTTTTGTACCAATCAGAATCGGAATGATGATGGACATTTATTTTGTTGCATAAAGTAGGAAAAAAAAAATTACGTTTGTGCAAGAATGTGCACAAATAGCTACATCTTTATTAGAATTTAAATCGATATGTGTATTAATTTCAAAACAAAATTAATTTTATCTTGCTTCCCCGTAGCACGTAAATTTAAGGAAATTAAAAAAATACATTTGTTAGAAGATGCTAAATGTATTTTAAAATTAAAAATTTAGAACTTCAAAGCGTTAAATAACCAACCTAATTGAAATCTAAAACATTGTTTAATTTTGAATTTAACCAAACAACATCGTTGAGTGAACGGTTAACGTTTAAACTTTGAATAACTTTCGAACAACTTTACTAGAATCCGTAACCACATAAATATGCCACGAGCGCATTGAAATAATATGAAATATTAAAAGAAATTAAAACATATCGCAAGCCTGTATAATAAATAAGACAATATTTTGTTATAAAACAGTAAAATAACAATTAGTAAAATGTTCCTGACATTACCTGGTTGGGGGGCGATCCACGGAAAGCGAACTGGGACGTCATTTTTCACAGTTTTAAATAAGTGTGTAATAATCACTGGAGTCAATGATCACTGTCCGCACGGCACGACACTTCACAGTTTCATGTTGTCCGCGCGGAGCGAGTAGCGTGTAGCGTGCAGCGTGCGGCGCGGAGTACGGCGCGGCGGCGGGATCGATGGCGCGGGGCCCGGTTGCCGGCGGAGCTTGGAGCGGAGCGGAGCGGCCGCGGAGAGCAGCGGGCGCGTCGTCGCGCGCGCGCCGCCAGTGGGTAATGCGGTAGCGGCCCGCCAGGTGATAGTAATTGGCGCCGCCGTCCCTCTCGCGCCTCACCCGTCCCTCTCGCCCTCGTCTCTCTTTGTGTGCGTTTGCGTTTCCACGTCGCCGTTTGACCCCGCGCGCTGCCGACGCTCTCGATTTTTGCGCTGCGGTGGGTGGTGCCCGCGAGCGGCCGCCCGCCCGCTCGCCCGCTCCCGCTCGCCGCCGCCCGGTGGTGGGGAGTCTCCGGGTGGGGAGATGCACTCCTTTCTTTTTTTTCAAAAGCTTCTCTTTCTTTTCTCGTGTTTTTTATGCTGCCGCCGCTATGGAGCGGTCTCTTTTATTTCGCTTTATACGCTGTATATATATATTGTGATAATTAACAGTGAGGACGAGGCGCACGACGAGCGAGTTTGCCGTAGTTGACTTAATGATAGCTTTGCATGTCATTAAAGGTAACCACGACATTTGTAATCTTTAGTTTTTTTTTATATTTCTGCCGCTGTAACACGTCGCCGCGTAGAGTTCGAGACTGTTGAAACTCAGTGGCGTTCTGTTACAATACCGCTCGTTGTTATAAGTCACTCTGCTGTACTACTAGTAGCAACATATGTACAATCTCTTGTATAAGTTACAATCCGTTGTTATCTTGCGTGACTAAGAGAGCAACAAGGCTTTGTTTAACTTTTTACGGAATCTAGCACAAAAGTAATTGATGTATTACGTTACTTATGGTTGCATGCATAGAGTGTGATGTCTTTTGTTTTAAAGATAAATCATTTTTTTTTTATGAAACCTACTGCTGTTTAAAAATCACTGATCAATTTCTTACTATAAAAGAGTTTGTGTGAATGTTAACTAGGATATTTTATCGAGTACATTATTTACTTAAGAGATGCCCCATTTATCAACTCTGCGAGCAAAGACTGAACTCACATTAACAGTTTAAATTAAGAGGACTTTAACGTTACGTGTAGAATATTAAACTAATCTATTGAAACGGAAAATCAGGTCAAAGACAGAGAAATTCAGGAATGTACTTTATTCAAAATGTTATATTGTAATGTCATTGATTTGTTTATAAATTTACATCTCTTAACATCAGTGATGCTAAGAGAAGCACTATTCTAGGTAGATATTGTCAAGTCTGTTAATACTTTGAGTTGATCAACTAAATTTACCCTGAATTTGAAGGCAAGATCCATGTCAGATCAAGATTCTATTTTAATCACCAAGCTATGGTGTTGTTCATATTTTATTCATGAAAACGCTTAATAGTGATAGAGCTACAGCAACTCTGGGTGTGTTAGAAATGCTCGAAAATTTATTTCTTGATAGTCAAAAAGATAGTGCAATTACTAAATTTCTATCAACACATTTAGAAGCTATATATTTTTTCAAATGCATGTCTTCAATACATCTAAAATTACCACATTTATTTGGTATTACTTTAACCTAGAGGGTACCTATAGTAGTTGTCCAGAAGTCTTCATCGTGAAGCCGAAACTTTGCAACTTAATACTCAGTTAGCGATCCAATAAGAAATACCTTCAACTTAATTCTCATCTACTAACAAAGTTATAAACTATATTCACTTATTTTTTATTATGTCTAATTAATAGTATTAATCTTTGATATATGTATTAATTTATTCGAAAGTCCTTACTTTTCGTTTAAAAGATGGTTAAGAATGTTTTTAATTTCTTATTTTATTTCCAAACCATTATCAAAATTAACTTGTTGAAATATTTTAATTCCTTTCATTAAATTCACCGATGTCACAAACTTTATATAAAGACCGAAATACTACTAAAGAATTCTCTTAATGTAGAGATCGCTACACTTAAGAAATAAACTATAAACATATTTTAATGTTCGATTAAGTTCTGTTTTTACCTAAAATTTATTATTATCATAACCTTCAAATTTATGTTTATTATTAGCTTACTTTTGAATATTATACTTTACTTATAAGCTTATGTTAGGAGTACTCGTAACTGACGAGTATGCATCTGCAAATGTGTGGTTATAGGTAGGTAGAAGAAGCGAGAAGGGTTTACCAGAATTCAATACATCGTACTGATTTTAATATACGAGTATTTGTAAGGTAATTTCATCAAAAGAAATTGGATTTTTTGTCTGGATTGTGTTAGTTTTGTAGACTTATGTTTCTGCGTCTGCTACAATTAGGTAACTGTTATATTAATAATAACTATTATTTAGTAATTTAAATACAACCTGATCAATTATAAACCTGTATTTTTTTAGTAAGGTAGAAGCAGGGTTGGAAGCTATGAGATGTTTCCAATTGAGGACAAGAGTTAGGCGCTCCGTTCTTCTGGTACTATCCAACAATTAAACAACAACGAAACAAACCCGAACGTGTACGGGGGAATAAAGCGCAACGCTACCCGGATCGATCTGTTCCCCTCTTCTTTCTTATCGCGCGCGAATATTTCACACTGAACGCAAAAAACTCACACAGATATAAAATATTCAAACGGTATAACATAAAATAAATTATCTTAGGTGTGGTGTGCTTGTGTGAGTTTCGAGTTTACCCCCCTGCCCCGCTCGCCCCCCGCCAGGGCGGGCTCAGAGGGGCGACCAATTGGGTTGCGCGGCGCGCAGTTCTCTGTCACTCGGCGCGCAAACTCCGCGGCCGATGCACGCTCCGCTACACTCTTCTTCTTCCGCCTCCGCCATTATTGTGACCACAGGCCCTCGTTTCTATTATATCAATAATAATCGCACAAAACTGACAAAAGTAGTCAATTTCTTTTGGGTCACTATCGTAGTAGTGTATGAAAATGTAAATAATGAAAAAACAATATCATATTGCACACTTTTTTTTGTAGAGTTTAAATGCAACTTTTTTTATTATATTGCCACTGAAATCATAAATCCCAAACAAAGAAGTTATCTTCTTCATTTATCAAAACAGTAATATACAAAATTAAATGCTTAAACCTAATACATTAGAAGAAGTACAGGAGTACTGAAAGAAAGAATAACATAGGGCTCACGATAGTTTAATGAAGGGATTCGAACCCACGATCGCAAGATCGATAGCCCATCGTTTGTACTACCATTGGGCTCTTAAAAACAAAGATTAAAAAAAAATAGTATAGGCTAAGTCGACTTGTGGGAAATTAAAATGCTACATATCACTACCTTCAACCATATTGGTTAATTGTAAAAAGAACGCACAAGCAGATATTGAATCACTAAGGTGGTAAGTACTGCAATGTCATCTCTAACACTAAGTTACTCTAGATAATTCAGGTATATTTCAAATTCTTATACTTTTTGCTGCATTGAAACACTGGACTAGGACTGACAGTAATCTTATTTAGGAATTATTGAACAATTATCATTAATGTAAGGTGTACCGTAACCAACAGTAGGTTTCCAAAGCAAAATATCAAAAAAACAAAAAGTTAAAAAAAAGAAATAAAGAAGAGCACAAAAGTATTGTACAGGTTCTTTTGTTATAACGAGTATGTATACTATACAATTTGAAGCTATTAACGTATACACTATAGTAGAATTGCTTTATAATAAATGGCTTAAGTTCTGGAATCGATTAATATTTACAAGCATATTAAAATCCAATTTTAAATGTAACCGAACCTAATATTATATAGTTAAAGGCAGTAATAGTAAATACAAGGCAATTGTTAATGTCTACTGCTTAAAGATAAGAATGTATGTTAGCGATGTGCCATATTGACTGATAATATTATCAATAATTAGGCACTTCATATTAGAAACTCAACAGCGGCAAAGTTTAAAAGCTATTCAAGATTTCGCCTTAAAAATTATTAGAAATGAAACAGAATTACTGCACTCATACGCAATTAATTGCGGAATACTAAAGCGTTCTTACAGTTAATACAAACATTATCATGTTAAATAATCTTGAGATCTAAAAGTAAACCAATACGACTTAGGGTCCTTCAAGAAGCGAGCTTATCATTTCCTCAAAGGCCGGCAACGCATCTGTAATTCCTCTGGTGTTGCGGATGTCCATGGGCGTCGTTGACCACCTTGGTGTACACGCCGCTCGTTTGCCCCCTTTTACTATAAAAAAAAATGATAATGACATCGTAAGATAACAACATAATTGTAACCACCATATTTTTTTAAGAGAAGAAAGCGTTACGCATCCCAGGTACCTTGGAGAAAGACACAGGGTATGTGGGACTCTCTCCACATCCCTGCCCAAATGGATAGGAACGTGGAGCCTACCCACTAACCCCCCTATGGTTCACTCGACCTCACCGTTCACAGGGGCATGGGCACATGTTAGTATTCATCGAACACCCCTATGGTGATGGTTGTGAAAGTCCTCAACGAGTAATAATCACAACCACCATAATACAAGTAGAAGGGAAAACGGATTGGAAAAGAAATATGAGTAAGACTAAGAACAATTTTCAAGAGATAAAGGTGAAAGTAAGCGTCTTGTTATATCAGAAGTTCAAGAGGTTAGGAAAAGAGAGGGAAGACTAAAAATTGATCCGTTGTCAAGAACGAACATAATTTTTATGTAATAAAGTTAAAAAAAAGTCTGGTGAGCATGTGTCGAAGACATTGTTCTCTTCCTATTTCTAACATTTTGGTGGTTCATCTAATGACCTATCTAGTTATTTTCTTAAAATATGTAACACTGGATTTCGCACACGATTTCGTCTGTATGTAATTAAAAAAAACAAAAGTGAGTAGCCTAAGTATTTTTCCAGACTATCATCTACATCTGTACCAAATTTCATCGTAATCCGTTAAGTCGTTTAGGCTACAAACTCTAACAAACACCCATCTATCTAAACTTTCGCATTTATAACATTAGTAATATTACTCGTATCGACATATGGTACTGATATACATATATATATTTAACAGCTAATCAATGACCATCGTCACTAAAAATTATTTATGTGTATAATTTCGCAAACAGACACAAATTTTAAATAAGTTTATGAAAGTGATTTAATTCAACGAGCTACAAATACGAGCTACATTTTTACGCTATAATTGAATAACAAGACGATTAAGAATGTATTGTACAGAATGACAAAGTTAATTACTATTAGTTTATGTTAACAATGAAACCTTATTTCCATATATTTAAACTGAGTTTGTTGCTACATTACTTGAACATTGTAGTGGAAAATTTTGTTGGCTTTTATTCAAAATATTCTCAATCTTTACTAATATAATAAAGTGTAAACACACAATACTTCGTGGTGAAGAATGTCAGCAATCTTATTAATATTATAAATGTGAAAGTTTGGATGGATGGATGTTTGTTAGAGTTTTTAGCTGAAACGGCTGAACGGATCTCGATGAAATTTGGCATAAACGTAAAAGGTAGTCTGGAAGAACACATAGGCTACTGACTTTTGTTTTTTCTACTTCCACGCAAACGAAATCGAAATCTAGTTTAAGCATTTTTTTGAATATTTTTAATGCTATTAAACTTAGGGGGTAAAAAAATAAATTGGAAAAACCCTTCAAGTGGAAAAGAGGCCATAAACTACAATCAGCCAACATTAAGGAAGCAAGGCTTTTATGTAACGTTAGTTTTGACATTTGCAATTGAAAATTTGTCAAATGTAAACAATAAAACAAAGTTTTTACAATTTCACGTGGATGAAGCCGCACGGGAACGGCTAGTACTCGTAGTTAAGAAAGGCATTTTTTTTAGTCATATACGTAAATTAATTAAATAATACAGATATGGGATTTCGATTGTTTCTTACATCGACATTAGTAATTCAAGATTAGCCTTCACTATTGAATCAACTCCAGTAGAGGTTGCTTTATCGGAATAAATGGGTATTTCAATCAATCAATCAATCAATTAGTTACGCTGGCCTTGGCGTAAGTGACTACAGGGGAGAGCCACTGATGGGCTTTCACGTGCCCCGTGTAACCCATCTCGGTCGTGAATATACAATCACATTCTCTCAGGACTGGAGTTTAAATACTAACGCAGACGCGTTTTAAAATAGAATTATCTTTGACTGCCGTACGTTGCAATTCTTAGATCAAAAGTAGAATAACAGTAACATCAAATATGATTTTTTGTAAAAAAATATTAAACATTTTTATTTTATTTGGGATATAAATTATTTGCAAGGATAGGACCACAAGCTCTCAATTAATTTGGTTGTCTATCAACTTGTCACATGGGGTCAATAATTAACTTACTCATGTTGAAGAGTCTCAGTCGTAAAAGAGACAATATGGTAGATTTAGTCATGATCATCATCAGCCTTCTTTGTCCACTGCTATATAAGTATTTCTTTTGGAAGGCTACTTGCTTAATCACTTAATTCTAAGGATTTTAATAAATACATAGGTTTTAATTTACTTATCTACTGTATTATCTTTAAAATATTTTATTTAATATTATAATGAAGTTGTGGTTTGCATTTAATTTAACAAGTTTGTTATTTTAAGTAATATTTTAAAGGGGCCATTCAAAATTGATAAGTTAACATTTGCTTCAAGGATTTTAGTGTTAATTACATTATTATTTGCAATGTTCAACGGTTTAACGCAATTGCTATAATAAGATAATGCATAAAAACCTGTGTGAATTTATAATACATTTAATTGCGATTATGTAGATAAGGACGAGGTTAATAACAATTGTTTGAGTTTTAATTTAATAGGAAATGTAATTAAAATTTAGATAGGGATTGGTAAGAAATATCCTTGTGGTGAATAAAGGAAATATGTCTAAATATACTCTTCAACATTAAAGCAATAATCATACTTCATACTAATATTATAAATGTGAAAGTTTAGATGGATGGATGTTTGTTAGAGTTTATAACCTAAACTGCTGAACAGATCTCTATGAAATTTGGTATAGATGTAGAGGATAGTCTGGAAGAACACATAGGCTACTCACATTTGTTTTTTAATTCTACGCGGACGGTGTAGCGGGCAAAAGCTAGTTTACCATAATAATATTTAATTTACGTAAGAAGGTGTTCTATATTCAAACCCTTGAGGTATAGACAAACGCTTCGGCGTCTTAAAAGACATTCGTAAAGAGATAAAAAAGCTGCCAATATTTGCTCACATCAAATGAGTTTCTCGGGTCGAAGTTTATTAGCGTCTCTGCATATGGGCGACAATGCGCATTTCAATATCGCACTAAAAGCGTCGATCTACATACGTCCTACCGAGCAGACCCTAAAAGTGATTTATACCGAGACCCTATTCGATTGAAGTAGATTACAAATAATGAATAAAATTGCATACGGAATGAGTAAATCGAGACCGTCCGTGAGCATGGATGTTTGCACGGCGCGGCTGTGTGCACACTGCCTTATTGCCGGTAAGTAGCTACTATAACTGTTCCATACGATACGCCAACGTGTGTATAGGACCCCGCGTCACTGCCGCTTTTGATCTATACCCAAGCTCGTTGCTTACTTTGCACATATTAAAGCTGATTTTGCTTAGTTGGTATTGGTTGATATCGATGAATTGCTAGTTACATTTTCAAAGTGGCTACAACTAGATACGTTAACGATTATATATGATGTTTCAACCGCCTACTGGTTAAATTAAGATGCGTAGAAATCTAAACTGAAATAGTTTCTAAATTTTACTATTATTATAAATGTGAAAGTTTAGATTGATGGATGGATGGATGTTTGTTAGAGTTTGTAGCCTAAACGGCTGAAGAGATCTCGATGAAATTTGGCATAGATGTAGAGGATAGTCTGGAAGAACACATAGGCTACTTGGTTTTTTTTTTAATTTCGCGCGGACGGAGGACGGAGTCGCAAGCGAAGGCTTGTTATTAATAATTTACTTAGAGAAGTCTAAGTAAATTATTAATAATTGAATACTATTTATTATTAATAGTACAATCCTAGGAAACTTGTGGGAAAAAATTACTGACGCCAATACTAAAGTTTCTTTATGCTTACCACAAATAATAATTTAGTTTAGAAATTAGGATAAACGCCATCTAGTTAACTTTGACTATGTAACTCTAGTTAGGATTAAAGTATGAACTTTCCGTTTTATTATAATTGGTTGATTTCTTAAGTCCCTTTATGTCATTTAATTCATGACCTTAAACAGAAAGAAATTCTATAAACACTAAACAGTGGTAAATAACAATTAAAATAAATGAATCTCAAAGATCCCTAAAAGTTAATATACGGATGTACAGCGAATCGTTGGAATAAGGTAAATATTTTTCTCTGTTGCGGGGGAGGACAAGTTGCAAAAACAGTTTAAGACGAAAAAGAGTAGCGAAAACCAGAAATGAATCTGGGCGGGCGGGAATCCTCCCGGCCCCGGTGGGAGGGCGCGGGAACTACACTGGAAGTTTTCCATAGACTAATGCATCGGCTACAAGGATCTTTATAAAATTATTTTTATTTTAAGCATCGACTCTCTCTTCCATTTTTCATTTATTTTTGTTTTTTCTCGAAAATAACATAATAAAAATATATCATTCATAGTAAGTATTCTAGTTAGTTAAATGTGCATAAATAAAAAATGTGGTTCGAAAAATGCTCAAATTGTTTTGTAAAAATCGATATGAAAATGCATATTCAAGTACTTATTATATGTTTGTTAATAACACCTTGATTTTGCCGTGTCTATGAGATTGGTTTGCGATTATTTGCCTCGCTCACCAAGTGTACTGTTTGTGGATACGGTGGCACGGGTTAACAGAATAGAGGGATGGTCATTTAGTGGAAGGTAGCCCCCTCTCGTGTCTGCAGCGTAGACTGATTAAACGATCCGCTGTCTGTCTCTCACTTGTTTTGCTTCCACTATACCGCTGCACTTTTAGAGGTATTTAATTGTTTCTTCGCTAAACATTTGCTGCTAGTATTTTTTTAGAGTCCGTTCTAGAATGTTCCTTTTAATTTTCACTTTTGAATTCGCTACTATTTCCACGATTTTTGTACATGTTTTTAAACTTTATTTGTATCAATTGTGTAAATGTATGAGGAATTAAATAAAAGGTGAAGCGCCAAGGGTCAGACAGTCCATAAATACAAATTTGGCATCGTAATGCCACAATAAGAACATTTTTCGTCATTTAATTTGGGTTAAGAATGTAAATAATGTTTTGACGATCTTTTGGACTGCGAAAGAATAAATTAGATATTATTAAAACAGCATTTGTGTCTACAATTACTAAGTTAATAGAATACTGGTTCCGGTGTGTTCCTTGGTGATCCCGGAACCTTCGACAATGTCACTAGGCACACCGAGGTGTGTCAAATCCTACATAACCCTGCCTACCCTCAGTGGGCAAGGTATCTTTTGAAGTTTTCCCCCGATACCAAAAGTAGAGGTCAATAGAATACTAAGCCCCATGAACATTGGTACTATCTGAAAACAGAGGTCGCATTTCGTTAAGGTTCAGAAAATGTTATAAAACGTACTTAATTGTCCTTATTTTTGGTTTAGTGGAATTATAATCGACCCTTTAATATAATCTTTATTTATTGCTCAACTAAAGAAATGTTTTTAGTATATCTATGTTTTATGTATGCGTAAATTTGTATGTACGTCAATGCCTTTGTGACCTAGGCCGGCTGAAATGAATTGTATTTGACTAATTTTATAATCTACTAGCTTACGCCCGCGACTTCGTTCGCGTGGAATTAAAAAAAACAAAAGTGAGTAGCCTATGTGTTCTTCCAGACTATACTCTACATCTGTACCAAATTTCATCGAAATCCGTTCAGGCGTTAAGGCTACAAACGCTAACAAACATCCATCCATCCATCCATCCATCCATCTAAACTTTCGCATTTATAATATTAGTATGATTTTATATACGGTAGAGATCCCTGTTCTGGATAAAAATCATCTTACAAATAGTCATAACAATCATCTCTATAATTAAGATTATGAAAGAAGCTTCGAAAAGGCATCTTAAGAGAGTTTTTAACTTTGTGTTTACTTCTGTCTGATAGGACATATTAGTATATTTTACGTAAACATATAATAAATATTCTCGGATTATACGAAACCAATTAATATTACGAAGTACACTACAATAACTATGAATAACAAAAAAAACACTACGTCAAACACAAAAAACATCCCTGACAATTTATTGCCGCTTTTAGCAAAAGGTTTTGTTGTTTACAAGACGCCTTTTATTTAAATCTTTATTTACGATTTCTCATTCACCATCATAAAGATAAGATGGATATAGACCTAAGATGGCAGATTAAAAAAACACTGAAAACGATCTTTTTGTTCCCATACTTTTATTGCTACATTATCTGACTATAAAAAGTAAAAATAACTCTTAAAGCTTATTTTAAATGAGAAAGACAGGCAAAATGATTGATCCTGAAAATTAAAGAAAATATAAAAAAAATACAAAACAATATAACAGTTCACAAATACGTTTCAAATTATTTAAACATTAAATTTTTAAGTTTAATTATATATCCTTGGCTCCTTTACAAGGTTAATTCCCTGTATTAAAGGGTCAAATGACTTCCCTTACTATATAGATACAATTTCTGAAATGCACAATAAATTTTTTCTACAAGCCGAGAAATCGAATCAATACAAAGCGGTTCAAGGTCATAGATTTTTCTTTATCAAAATAATTGAATCAGCCCCTCATTGCTATTTTAACAGTGGTAGAGCCCGCTTTAACATCTTCGCACAAATGGGTCGGCTCTCCCGGTGTAATACAACGACCACAGAAAACAGGCGTGAAGTGGAAGCAATTCCGCGTTTCGTGTGCTGAGTGTGGTGCCGGAGGCCTAGTTTTTGTCCCTTTCCCTTTCCACTTCTTAATAGGAAAGGATGGGAAGGAAAAGTGTATTTATCGGCGGAGGAGACGCATAGGAAGGGGAAATGTCCTCTTTATGTGCGTCTCCTCCATCAATGAAGGGTAGGAAACGCATCTGCAATTGCGGATGTTTATGGGCAGCGGTCGCTTTCCATTTCAGTGGATTCAGGTGGCCGCTTGCTCGTTTGCCACCTAATGTTATAAAAAAAAATGGAAATAGAAAGTAAACAAAAGTTCTAATTCGGGTGTTGTGACAGTGTAAACAATAATTTTACGATAGTTATACGTGTGAAAGTAAAATAGATGTCATACAATTAAAATTTATGTAAGAAACGTAAACAAAAGTGTTCTACATCTTACTAATATTATAAATGCGAAAGTTTAGATGGATGGATGGATGGATAGATAGATGGATGAATAGATGGATGGATGGATGGATGTTTGTTAGCGTTTGTAGCCTAAACGGCTGAACGGATCTCTCTGAAATTTGGCGCAGGTTTAGAGCATAGTCTGGAAGAACACATAGGCTACTTTTTATCCCGGGAATAGTTACGTTTACCGTGGGATTCATTAATTTAGTTTTTTAATGTTTACTCGATCATTCTGCAACGGTTCAACATATCTTATTGAAATTTGGCACAGATATAAAATAAAGTGTGGAGTACACATGGGATTAACTACATCCCCGAGACATTTCTCGGGGATGAAGTTTATCCGGACGTTTCCGGTTCCCGAGGGATACGTAACTTTTGGTAATTTATATAGTTTGTATGTTTTCTAATACTACGCGGACGAAGTCGCGGACAAGAGCTCGTATTGACTAATTAGAAAAGATTTAACACAAGATAGCTAAATTGCGATCTAAAAGTGAGGCCACATGAGAATTACTGATTGGTGCCTTTGGAGTATTCCGCTAAATCCCGCAAAGTACATTAATTAAAACCTTTTCTGCGAGGCGAAATTATAATCATATTGTTTATAACATCATTTAGTTTAAAAAATTTTGGACACACTTAAACAGTAAATATTTGTAAGGTATTACTTTTAACTGTCTATAAAGAATCTATAAAGTCTACAGAAAGATTTGATCTGAAGAAAGAAACCTTTTCTCATAACTTCCTACGGTTGGTACACACGTTTTGAACATACGTTCGCAGTGGAAACTCACTGTTAAGTTAACAAGCTCTAATTAGTATACACTTTTTAACAAATCTTTAAACAAGCCACCTTTCAGTGTCAACAATCGTAAACAATGTCAAGTATTTAATTAGCCCCGACATTACACTTTTAGAATCACGTAACATTTAAGGTCACTCCTGTTAATTAAATCAGTACTTACGTATTAGAATTACTGATTCAGAATGACAATCGAAATACATGAATAACAAGACTTCCTTTAGCATTAATGAACCATTATTGTGGTAAAATTTGTAACATAGGAATTTTACTACGGTATTTTTTTATATCATAAGGTGGCAAACGAGCAAGCGGACACCTGAATCCGCCAAATTGGCGAAGCGACCGCTGGCCATAGACATTCGCGATTGGAGATGCGTTGTTACCCTTTATCAAAGGAGGAGGAGAAGCACATCCATATGTGCGTCACCTCCTGCTTATACCTCGATAGGTATAAGCAGAACTATCTGTTTTATGTTGGAAAAATTGTGATTTCAATTACAGGAAGGAAACGAGGGCAGAGGCCAATATTTCTGAAGCTAAAACTTTAAAGAGGAATACGAAAGAAGAAGTTAGTTTTAAATAAAGCATGTATGTGAGTAACTTCACGCAAACAAACTGTGTTTTAACAAGCTTCTAACTTAACTCGTTAGTTCGCGAAACTAGTGCTACATACGCTTGGTATGCTTTTCTATACTGAAAACTGATTGTTGTAAAACTAGGTAAAATTTTATATTATGTATGTTTTTTACTAAAGCTTATATTTAAAAAATATTGCGAAAAGGTGTTTATTATCTAAAATTCTGGATATTTCTTTTTTTACTTTCCATTCTTTCCTTTGACATTTCCAGCTTTGTGTTGTTCATGGGAAGGGAAGATGAAAAGAAAACAAAGTGTTAAGATTGAATTTGAAGTGTTAAAATTGATTCAAAGGAAGAGGAAAACCGAAGAAAGTACGGATGGATTCTGAGAAAGAGAATATGCTTAAGAAGGGAGTGGATTCAGATATGACGGTTGATAGAAATGTAGGAAAAAGCAGCACGTACTGTGCCGATCCACCATAAGGGATAAGGGCAAGTTGATAATGAAAGGTTAGGCGGGAAAGGTGAGAGACAAAGTCTAAATTTCTTCCGGCACATACTTATTAAGCAAGAAGCAATAACACAAAAAATGTTTGTTTATTATGAGGTAGTGGAGCTGATCCAAAACATTCTACGATAGTATTAAGACAAGAGATAAGAAGCACGATTAAACAATTAAGAAGATGGCAGTACATATTTTATTTAAAACAGCGAAATTCTACAGCAACTTATGGACTGCAATCATTAATCGTCACACTTACGATACAACAAACATCTTGATTAAATATGTATTATATTTCAAAGAGAATTAGAGAAACGGTAATTTTGTAGAAGTACGTCAGTGTATCTATTTTATACTCTATTAATGTAGTAACATTGAAGGTCTGCTGTAAGCACCATCTCTAGGAGAGACCGCGCATCCAACTTTTAAACGTCATCCGACTTCACAATCTTATCTCGGAATACAGTCAGTTGTTCCCAACCTCTGGTTTATTGGTCGTCGTTTGTTATCAAGATAAGTTATCTTTAAGAGGCCAATTAAATTTGAAAACAAAGGTATCATAATAAGGCGCCAAGGCATACGGCGGCAGAGGTGGATATCGCGGGGTAAGACGCTGGGGGGCGGGGGGCAGTAAGGCAATATTGCGTAGGCGCTGCCTGAGTCGCCGTCGCTCAAAGGATTCAAAAGCCAATACCATAAAGAATCGGCTACCTTAATTTTTTTAATGCATTTGAAGTGGCTCTCTTTGTATACGAATGTTTCCGAACAATAATAATTGGTTTTAATTGTTCATTTAATTAAGTAAGTAATTAAAGTTTTATTGTGTTACATTGTTAGAATTAAATTTTATGGCTTTTTAATGGAATACGTTTATATAGTATTTACGTGCAGAAAGATAATAATTGTTGCCTCCAACTAAATAGACTAACGATCTGGTGAAGTGAAAAATGATTCATTAATTTTATTATTTCTCATACCTACTGAAAAAACTGAGAATATTTATTTCAAATCTTAACTTTAAACAGAAGCCGACTCCATACTTCAGCAATATCCGCTCTGAGCTTCAATCTTCACACTTTATTGCTCTTATTTCTTCCAATGGTAGACACAAAGAAGTGTGTTTATAGCTAATGATACTTAGGTGTGTATTTTAACACAAAACCCAAACCTACAAAAGGTTAGGGTAAAAAATACGCTACACCGTAATATAAGACAGACTGAGATGGTCAGTGGCACTAGTGATTTGTGGACCTTG
This sequence comes from Papilio polytes, assembly GCF_000836215.1. NCBI lineage: Eukaryota > Metazoa > Arthropoda > Insecta > Lepidoptera > Papilionidae > Papilio > Papilio polytes. The sequence goes on from NW_013527916.1 coordinate 110,528, forward strand.
TTACAATGCAGTAAGACTGTTTTTTGTGCATACAAAGGACCATTTGAAAGTAGTAGCCGAACTACGCCGTCGTGGTCCACGGCGGTGGCGCCTATTTTTTGTTAATATTTTTTACTCACATATTAAACCGAGTTGCCAGTAATAAAATGGCAACAGTAAGAAATTTAACAGCCACTTTCGGCGAGAATCTTCGACATTATAATGGCCGGAATACGTGGGAATATTCGAGAACATTCCCAATATAAAGTTTTCGATTTGTATTTTTCAGTCTAACGAAGACTAGCAATAATAATTAGTTTAAAACTACAACTAAACTGTCTTTTCAAATATTTCTGATTATGAAAGGGGCAGATTTTCTTCTTTACTTTAACCTAAAATGTTTATCGTGTCCGTATTCTGTGATAATCAAAATTTTAAATTTTAAAATGTAACCTTATTTTTTTTTACTTTAACAACAAAAAATTTCAAATCGTTCAACAGTACACAAATTATGCTAAAGTAAACCGAAAACTTTATATGCCTAATTAAATTTTTAGCTGGCAGTCATTTGTTACTCCCCAAAGGGTTACTAAGAACATAATACGAGTATACTTTTAATTTTACAATTCGGTTCTGAAACTCATTTATTGAAAAACACGACAGCCATATTTCCTTTAAAACTCTTTTAAACAGCTTGAACTTTTTCATTGATACCAAGATATTGATCGTAGATTGGTTTTTATCTTACTACCGAAAAAAATAACATAGAAAATATCTCTAGCGCTATCTATTTAATTAGACATGTATAGGCTTAAATTAGACGAGATTTTGTGATGTCGCTTTAACCCACCATCTCTTATCTAGCCGTATTTAAATTTTTGAAATTAATTATTCGTAAATTCTTCATAAAAAAATCCAAACCGAAATCAGAGAAAAATACTTAAATGTACGGACAAATAAGGTCAAACTGAAAGCGTAACCCGTAAGCAAATCATATGTTATACTGGCTTTCAATCGCGAATTTGCGTGGGATTAAAAAAAAGGAGCCTATATGTTCTTCTATCTAGCTCTGCGTCTATGCCAAATTTTATTGAGATTCGTTTAATAATTTAAGCTACAAACTATAGCAAACATTCACCCATCTAAAATTTCAAATTTATAAACTAAACTAGCTGTTGCTCGCGACTTCATCCGCATTGAATTAAAAAAATATAGCCTATGTTACTCACAGGTAAATTAGCTTTCTTATGGTGAAAGAATTTTTAATATCGGCCAAGTAGCTTTTGAGTTATTTCAGTACATGCAAAAATACAAAAATACAAATCTTTCGTCTTTATAATATCAGTATATAGATATATATAAAGATAAAGTAAGATAATTTTGTTATTTAACAAATATCTATTTTTTTCTATACATTTGTATTTAAATGCATATAATACGAGTATAGTATTTATTATTATAATATTAACTATTACTCGTAGATTATCTTAACTTTGGGATGGTAATTCTTTAATTAATTTGGCTGCGAAAACCATAAAACAAATCAATATGACAATTTACTTGAAATGTGATGCAAAAAACACTAGAATGAAATTAGAGAAACAAGTCAAACTTCAGGGCTGACTTACTTTTTCTTGTCACGCGAAGGAAACGACACCCGAATATAATGTCAGTGGAAAATGAGGGTAGTTATGAATAGAAATGTAAATTATCGCATCGTTTGTGGAATAAAGTCTGTTATAGCCAAGTTCTGCCGGTTCGAAGAATTACAATTTCTTTTATTGAGTTTACGGAATGTTTTACAGAAAAAATTAGTACAACACTAACATCTACTTATAAATAAATGAAGTACGCGGATACTCGGGTGAAAAGTTGATTTATGAAAATATTTCACAAATATGGTGATTGGATAAACATACATCTATTCTACAGATACATACGCGTTAAGTCTGACCTAACTAATTTCCGTTAAGGTGCTCATCTAAAAAATGAAAACACGAGCTCATTAACATCTTTTACCACTATCTGCTACTTCAGACAAAGGCAAGCATTCTAATGACAAGCGACAAAGCACCACTTTAAGATTAACTCAATCAATTTAAGATAAAACAATGCTCCTACCGTTGCTCTTTGTGACCACCCGAAATAATGGGAACAAAGCTTTAGATAGAGAAATACATCGACTGTTTGCAATAAAAAAATAAATAGTTTTTTTTTTTATATGAGAAGGGGGCAAACGAGCGGCGGGAACACAAAAGTGGTCAACGACGCCCATGGACATCCGCAACACCAGAGGAACTACAGATGCGTTGGGCTATTTTGTTTACTAGAATGTTTGTAAGAATTTTTAATACCATTACCACTTTGCAGATTCACTTAGATTTTTTAATCCAACTGAAAATTGCTACGAGCCGCTTGGTATCTTTGTGCTGGACTGCTTTTAGCAACTTCTCTAATAAAACCTCAGCTTCGTGAATGATAGTATAATATGAACAGAATTTTAGTAATGTTACGTGTTTGTTGAAAAAAAATATTAAAAACTGGAGCACTTTGTCGCATCCTAGTGATGTAATATTTTTTCTATTTTCTCTTATCCAAACGGGACATCGTTCCGGCGCCAAATGAACAAACTTTTTGCTAAACGTCGCCACTACCCTCCATAAAGTAATTAGTTTTGAAACTGAGTACCAGGAGTCAACATGATTTGATTAGTAGATTCGAATGTCGTTCTGAAAGTAGGGGGTGACTTCCATAAATGAGATATGTTCGTCCCTGTGACCAGCAAAGAGGTAGAAACGACGAGGATCTAGATTAAAGTGTGCAATACAAACGTTGGCCCGCCGCTCCATTAGTGAAAGAGTAGGTGTCACGATTCACGAGCTCGTATTGCCTTTATTATTTATTCCGACTTTAGGCTCCGCACCGCCATCGCTCCGAGCACAAACAAATGAACGTTTATGCACTCAGAATAAATAGTCAAGCGAGAGTTTGTGACCGCGACACCTATTTGATTTGATGTCGCTACCCGCAAGTTTGCAGGGTTGCCAATTTATATCTTTTTGTCATTTAATTATTCATTAGATATGAAGAAAGTTCTTTCCGCATAAATTAAGAGAATTGTCAAAGACATTATTTAATTGAAAAACAAGTTCATACTAATACAATACATACTGTTCATTTTTTGCTCACAACTTAATACCAATGTTAGAGCCGCAAACACTCGAAATGTTGATAGTTGTAGGAATAGCGATTAGAAAGTAAAAAAATTATGCGCAGTATGGTTTTTCAGATTCAACATATAGTCTTCCATGAACAGATTCTTTGTCCAAAATGCAAATGTAACCAGCTATAAGAAGATAAAATAAACAAGAGTATAATAAGTGGCAACCCTACCAATTTACTCATAATTTTTACTCTTTGCACGATGTACTCTGATTTTCACTTTTAAGAATGTCTGCCGAGAAAATTCAAACATTACAAGTGGCTGTCGGAGACCTAAGTTAAAAACTTTATAAATGCTTTTAGCTAACGTGAATAAAATACACGGTTTGGATTTTAGTTAATTGACTAAAATGCTTCGAGCGTAAATTGACAAACTTATATTATTGTTGCTAAGATACGATGACAACTTTATTTTTGAGTACTGAAATAAATTAGAAAATACATTTTGTTGTATAAGAGAAAAAGCTTAACGAACGATCTGTCCGATACCAAATTATTTAGGTGATATGAAGTTATAATTCATATTTTTATTTGAGAAATCCTATTCCAGTCCGATAACTCTTCTGCCCGTGTCACTCAATAATTGCTTTTCAAAAGCCATGTCATCTCACGAGATTTGAATGAGGATGTGCCTATAGTTTGACATATTTATCGCAATGTTACTTTGTTCCTAACAACGATATAATAATATTGGTACTCTTACTGCTTAAAAGACTTGACTATGTTTATATCTAACGGATGGGTAAAGCAAAAATGTAAAAGAATGTAATGAAAATTTTCCTTTTGGTGTGAATGCCGCGCCGTGGAACAATGCCGTCTAAACTGTTTAATTTACATCCGAAACAGTTGAAGAAAAAGTTGGAAGTGACATGAGCGGACACACCGAAAGGCTAGAGTGGTCAAGCGCCGCGAGCCGCGCGCCGCGCGCCGACGCAAAAAGGACGAATCATTAGGAGGCGCCACACGAGATCCCATTTAAAAGTATGAGAATATTTTCACAAAAAGCCTCACATTCAACTCCCGGCACATTCATTTTATGAGAACAATGAGTGATTTTTGTATTTCTCTTTAATTCTATGTCGATTTTATCCGATGCAGCGTAGAGGCGAGCCTCTGTGGTTGTCGCTTCGTTCCGTCTTCGACTTTTTGCTATCGGGAGAAGCGCGGGCGTTAGCGAAGTGCGGTGGTTTTATTCCCGCGGAGGCGCTGCGCCCTGCCGCCCCCGCCACCCCGGATCCCGGCGCGCCCTCTGCCGCCGGCGCCTCGTTTCACGCTCGCGCCTCCACGCCGACCGGCTGCGCAACCTTCATGCAACCATTGTCAGTTATAACGAGCCTCAAATGCCGCGGCGACTCTACATCCAATATCATACGACAGGCCTCGTAAGCTCCATCAAATTCATTACGAAATAGGTACTTCGGTCTAAGCAACTTCATAATTGAATGGGGCATATGTCGAACCGTTATTGTCGTAAAGATATCAATTGAGTACAGAATGGAGAAGTTGTCTAGAGGAGCGGGAGTCATAAGTCGCAAACGGCTGATCCGTTTTTTGTCGTTTATTTCTAGCAGATCTATGACGGCTATTGAAGATGTCGATGTGTCGATATAATGGTACGGAGACAATGGACATCAAGACTTGTTTATTGAGTCGATGGAGTTGTTTTGAAGTAGACGGTGTGCAGTAGCGGAGGCGGCGTCGCTCTGGGGGGAGCCAATGGTAGCACCGGACACGGTGGGAGGATCCGGTAATCATACATTAAGAGCCAGCGAAAACGCTGAGAAGAATCTACTCAATGGTGCAACACAATTCATTATAAATGTTACACGAACATTTATTAACTCATATCAAATTAAAGTTTAATGCACTATAAGTTCTTATGATTTTAAAATTAAGATGTCACTATTAAGAGTCATTGTCAGTGACATCAATCATAACGAAATTATTAAATATCATGTCTTATATGAGGGGATAATTCTTTGAAGTATATGTAATGGTTAAGAGAGTTTTATTTAAAAATACATACTAAGCATTGTTGGTATACCAAAGGTAATGTTTAATTTAATAAATTTAATTTAAAATTTAGTTGCCTGTTGAAAGAATGAACTTGAATTTCGTCGAAAGTTTTCTTTTCTTCACTGCCTTCAATGAGAGAAACGTGGAAAAGAAGAGAATTTTCAGAAATCTGTTTAACTTTTGTTATGTTCTTAGTTTCATGTATGTTTTGCTGCTAATGTGTTAAAAATAAAAAGTTAAAGCAGACATAGTAAAACGCCGTAGTTCTTTATGAATGAACCGACTTAAATTAAAAAGAAAATAAAAATAAAAAGTGTTCCCGTTTCATTAACTATCGGTTACCCTTCTTGTGTAAAACTGAGCTGTTTACCGATGGCCCTTGTCTACTTACGAAGCTAGCCGTGGAAATCCTGATGACTGCTAATGCATATTGTAGTCTCTATTTTGTCAAAGATAAAGAAAGGGATAGTAATATGTATTAAAACAAGTAACTGCAGTCAAAACCCTCAGTAAGAGGGCGGCATTTGTTGTTTCGATCGATTCCATTGATAAAATCTTTCTATCAAACGACAGTTGTCTAAAGGTTGTAATGATTTTTGTCGTTAAGGGATATTTTCTTTTTCTTATCTCCTAATTTATCTCATTCGATTACCCCATTATGAAGTCTTGCTTTTAGTTCAACTTTTGTTAGCACCTTTAAAAATTAAGGCTTTTTAATGAAAAACATTTTTTTCTTCATGTAATTTATGCCGTCATTGAATATAAAGTTTATAAACTTTGTGCGTCGACCGCAGTTAAGTGGAATAAGGCTAGGGAGATGAGCATTGGTTTTCTTATTTTTTACTTCGTTTTATCTTAATTTTTAGAGCATAGACATCCACCGGCGTTCAAAACATTCATCGATTTTTCAAAATTAATTAAAAGATGATTCATTCCAATCATTTTTTTTAATATCTTTTATTATTTAAATAAATAAATACAACAATTTTAAAATTAAAAATAAACAACGATAAATTATCAACACAAGTAAGCCATAAAATACGAACTGGTGAACTGAAATAACAAGTGTAGTTAAGAAAAGCGTCATTTATTTAAGCGGTTATTTTAAGCGTGATTTATAAAAGCGTTATTTATATAAAATGGTTGTATAAGTTTAATAGAAAAAGCATTACGAGATAGACATTCAAAATGTCGCACCGGAAAATTTTCGGTCTATAGATTTTCAGTTTAACAGACAGTACCGATGATTCACAAATGTGATTTAACATTTGAAGGAAAATGCTTGTAGTGTCCGCTCTATAACTAGGGGTATTTGAATCTCTGTATGAATTATAACAACGGACCGCGGCGTTCAGTAAAAATTGTCTTTAGATATCGGCAAGGCATAAATATTGTCGAGTAGCGCTCAGGTACAACCGATGGCTGATTAGAGCGTTCGCGTGCCAAACCTCTATTTGTTCGATCATTGTCTTACCCCACATCCTTGCACCATCAAACAAACGGGAACACACACAAACAAGCGAACAAGTGTTTGCATTTACCTTCTATAGATATTGCGAATTATCTAAAATTGTCCTAGACTACAAATGTTGTCATGTAAAAAAATTAAAATACGCTTTCAATGAAGTGAAAACCGTAATCAACAGACTACCGTTTTCACGTTATTGAATTCAGTTAGTACATCATCATCATCTTTCTCCTTGTCCTACTCCCGTAAGGTCGGCGCAACAAGTTTTTATCCTCCACATAACTCTATCATACGTCATCTCAGCAATCACTCCCTTTTTGATCATGTCACCTTTCACGCAATCCATCCATCTCTTTCTACGTCCACCTCTACCGATGCACCCCCTTGAATTAAGTTAATTATTATTAATAAAATATGTGAAAGCTCTTAACAATTACCAGCTTATTTTATATCGTTCTATGTTCAATGAAACCAGTGGCAGTGGGCGCTTCAACGTTCCTTATTTCTTTTAATTAAAGGCAGCTGCTGTTTCATGACTAAACTTGAATGCTCAAACCAGATAATTTAATGTGATTCCTTGTTGGCTACATCGCGGTAACAATAATTAGGAATTGCGTGCGTAATTATCTTGATGGAGCGGTTTAAGGTATGAAACAACAAAGGCCCGTCCTATCTTTGAAGGGGTTCCGCATAAGTCAGAACTTAATGAGGCAAGTCAGAGCTCAGGCGTCGATGTAACAATGTCTAATTTATTTTATATTCGGTTTTTATTTAATTTATTCAGCGTGAGAGAAGTGGGCAGGTTTCTGATTCTTGTTACGATACGATAATCTCGGCTTACAGGATGTTTGTGGCGATTTAATTGGCACTCGAGATGCTCCAAGGGTTTTTGCGCCTGCCTTTTTATTAGTGGTCACAGAAGAGCGTACATACATTTTTGTTACTGTACCGTCGCTCGGTATAGTTTTTGCAGCGATGATCGGATTAGAGTACATTTCTTTTCTTTGCCATAACTTGGGAGTAAACCGTAGAAAGAAAGACGCAATAGTAAAACAGTAAGTAAAGAGAACAAGCAACGTACTGCTGAATCTTATTATCAATGTTTAGAATTATAACAATTTTCAAAAGACCGATATCACGATCATCTTATTTTGGCAACAATGTTCATCATCTGACACTCGTCCTAGTACTAAACTATATTGCTACCAGTTTCTACTTCTATTTCGTATGATACTTTAATCCTGAAACACGTACGCCCATACACTACTGACTTAAGAGCCAGTTAATTTTCATTGTAAACTACATTTCGCTTTGAAATCCGTACTTTGCAGTTGTTAACACAGTTGTGTTAGCCTCATATTTCTTTAATGCAAATAACGTTAGTTAAGAGTCCTATAAATGCCCTAAACTTAGTTAAGTTAAAAGAGAGTTTTCACTGTTATTTATCAATATAAAGGTGACTAAGGAGGTATTTTTGTCACAGGAGAAACACACCAAGCGACTATTCGAGTAACCATTAAATGATTCCGAGTGGCAGTAAGATCGACCAACCGAATTATGGACGAACTCTGATTGCATGCATATATGCAATTTGAACCATGGCTACTGAACTACCAAGGTTTATTACGTACTTAACAAATATTGTAATCTAAATTATTAAATTAATTCTAGGTACATTCAAATATTTAAAAATGCACTTAGTAAAACTATAGCGTTCATATTTTATTTAATCATACTAATATTATAAATGCGAAAGTTTTGATGGATGTTTAGTGTTTTGTAGGTTGAACGGCTGAACAGACCTCGATAAAAAATGGTATAGATGTAGAGGATGATCTGGAGCAACATATAGGCTACTTACTTTAGTTTTATCTTAATTCCACGCGGACGGGGTCGCGGGCGAAAGCTAGTAAATGGATACGCGATATAGAGCGAATTAGTTGTTAGATTCTAATAAAGAAAATACGCTCTATTCTCGAAGACCCTTAGCTCATACCACTTCAAGAATTTTTCTATTAACTTTTAATAGAAAGGTTATAAGAATATTAAACTATAGATGATAGATAAATTGCTTTAGTCCTTTCATACTTGCGAAATAGTGAGTATACAAATTAGTTAATATGTCTCGGAACGTAGCAAACTGTAAAGTACTCATAATTTCAAGTTGTATTCAACACATGAGTCTCAAGTACGAACAAGCGGAGCTCTCTTCCCATTCTCACGCCCTTAACTTGTCATCATGCCCGTCACTCTGTCGACAAACAAATTTAGTTAAATATTAGCCATTAAATAGTGTATTATGTCACATATAACAAGTGCGTCTAACGATTTAATCATGACCTTAACAAACAATATGCTTGTACTTCAAAAGGTCCCACACTTACAGATTACAAATGTTCATACAACACTCCGATATGTGTGTTTTAAAAACTGTCTAATACTAAGAATATTTTCATCAACAATTTTGTAGCTGTAGCCTATGAAACGACATAATTTTAAAAGGCCAATTGACTACACAGACCATTCAAGTCAGGACATTTAATTCTAAAGTAGTATTTATCATAATTTGGGGATGATTCAGCAATGCTCTATCATTATAATCTAGTAAACAATTAATATTTCGATAAAATCACTCCTGTTAATGTTCGTCATTCATTAACGAAAACATTGGGATTAGAGAAATCAAATACAAAGCGAAAATCAAACGTTCATTGACAGTTACTACTCCATGCATTAAGACACGAAATCAAAAATGATAGTCGCAGCTTCCCCCGGGTCATAACTCAGAAGTGATCCTCGCCGTATCCATATCCGCGATACTCGGACAATGGATCGGACAACACACAGTAAACGCCGCAAATACCGTGAGCGCTCGTAAATCATTGGCATAGCGGAAGTGCGTGGCCGGCGTGGTGAGGCCGCAATAACGGTTGCGTCTCCCGGCATTTTGAGCGCGATAGATAAATTAAATGCCAGCATACCCCGGCGGGACAAGCGCGGCCGTCTCGCGCGGAATGTCCAAATAAATTTTTTGATAAACGCACCGGAAGCTAGACCTATTACGTGACATTGTCCCCAGCCGTCTTACGCCACCTCGGTTATTGTTTTCCCCGGACGGCATTTCGGGAATGCCGGTAAGCTAACTGAGCCGACATACGGGAGTCGGCGCTTTCAATCGATTAGATGGCACGATAAGACTAATCTAATAGGTCAGTTTTGTGCCGGAATTAATCAAGCGTCAAAGGGCTGCCTGCAACGAAACGCCGAAGCTGTGGCCCAGTCGTATATCTCCCTAATTAATGGTATCGCTAGACACGTTTCCACCGCAAAGGAGGCCGCCTGAGAATGTGATTTTTTTCACATTCGGTAGCCAAAATCCGATTGCTTCGCGATGTAATCAAAATAGTTGGCTTTTTTGAAGGAGACGAAATTAGTGCGTGCGAGTTGGTTATAAGACGATATTAATATCCCGTTGGTAATAAACAAGCAGTTGACAATGATAATTCAAAGGCATAAAACAAGGTTTTATCTACGATCGGAAGGCAGCCCCCGGAGAGTTTAGTGTGAAATGTGTTCACAGAGACACCGTTTAGTAGCGTATAGCGCGTGACTGTCTTACAAATTATGCATTTTGGAGACAAGTCGATTTTATTGCTGCGGAAGTGACGTCAATAAAGCACTGTGTACCGAAGTTTATTGTTCGACTCGTATAATTTCCGATCGGATCATTCCACGACATGCATAACGTGGCACGAAATGTAATACAAGAAACGTTTATAAAACACTAGAACATTTGGCAAGCTGATGTCCCCACTAAACGCTCCGGTAGCCCCCATCTTTTAATGGCTCTATTTTTACGATGTATTTAACTTTTTATATCTTTTTTACGAATGCATGTGAGCATATGACTCTTGGTGTGCGAGTGGTTAGTATTAGTAACATTTTTTATTCATTAACCAGTAAAACTTAGTAATGCACATAATTATGAAGTAAATATCAGTAAAACTGCTAGTATGCAACACTATTATATTATTATTTTTTTCGTAACTTAAAACAATATATAACAAAAGTGTGATAATTCAGTTTAATGGCGTTACATAAATCATATTTGTAAAAAAACGATTGCACAATCCTCCTGCTCAAGAACAAATGGCCTGTGACGCCCAAGCGCTCAAAAACCCTAAGAGATTTCGTATCGACTGAAAAAATGATATACTCCACGCCTTATATTGAACGGAAAATAAATCGTATACTTCCTTTAAGTGCCAATAAAAGTTGAAGTAAATCATAAAAGTATCACTCGACGAGAAATGTCTATAACAAGTATGTTATTGCAGAATAATTCAGTAGGGTAGGAGGGTGGCGTGAGGTATTGCTCCCTCAAGGACTAGCCGAGCCTCGGCCGGGGATACCCGGTGCGACGCTCTATCGATACCTTCAATTATTTATCGGACCCGTGTCTACTTTTCATTTCACTCCTTTCTCAGGTAAAGCTTTCAGGAGTGTGGAGGCAAAGTTGTCGGGCCGCTGGGACTTGACGCAACATGAACCGCGGTTCTCTGTCTCAGTGAACATTTCATATCTGCTTTATTTGCTGCTTTTATCTCTGACAGGGATTAATGGTCCAATTTTAATTTAATTAAAAGCATTTCCCGATTAGTTTGAAAAGGATTTTCCATACTATAGCTGATAATTTAAAATTGTATTTATATATTTATAAAAATGTATTGTATTTATGCATTTTAGTTCTTTGTTTTGTTCCTTTTTTGACTGTTGTAAACTATGAAAAAAAAAGTCAATTGTATTGATAAATTAGATAACATATAATTACTACCTTTCGCCCGAGACTCCAACCTCGTGGAATAAAAAAAAACAAAGTGAGTAGCCTCACATAGGCTACTTAGCATAGGTAACATAGGTTACATAGGTTACAAGCTCCGTTCAAACGTTAAGGCGAAACTCTAACATCTAAATATAACATTAGTATGATAAATGCGAAAGTTTAGATGATTGGATGAATGTTTGTTAGCGTTTGTAGTCTAAACGACTAAACGGATTTTGGTGAAATTTGGTGCAGATGTAAAGAATAGTCTGTGTTGTTTTTTTTAATTCCACGCAGACACAGTCGCAGGCGAAAGCTAGGAGTTAGCTAGGAGTAAGTTATCAAAAATTAAACAGTAATATTGTATTCTGGCAAAACAGTTTTCCAGAAAACATACGTCAGTTTTACATTATGATGAATTCAGTTTTTGCGCCAGTTTAGACAAGTCCACTTACGCAACTACTTAAACCTTATGTACCATTCTCTAATTACCCGTATATGTGTTATCTTAACTCTTTCAAAGAGAATAGAAGAAACTCCTTGGACATCGTAAGTCATGAATTCCAACTCTCAATTCTACATTGATAAAATTCGTTAGAACTTGCAAAATTAATTCTACGTTGTAATCAAGACAATTTATAATTAAGAGCAGAAATAACTACCGTTAGTCACTCACAAATCTAACTAATTTAATACTTATTCAACTAATAAATCAGTTGCATAATTTATTGTTAATTTAGATAATAAAAAGTACCGTGTTACGAATAGAGGAAGGCATAAAAATTATATTATCTTTTCACGTGTACGAGATCGACTCTTTTGTTTATTGGCCACTAAATATTGTCAATTTTGTGACTAATAGGAAGTTCAATATTTTATTATGTCCAGATAATTTTAACCGACGACTCGTGCGCATGTGATCGCATATGTCTTTAATTTACTGCGGTATCAATCTCTTTGAAAAATTGTACAATAATATGTTCATAAATATATATTTCAGTAATTACTAACGGTAAGAGAGAACAAATCTTATTTAAATAAGATAGTTTAGATGGATTAATGGATAGATGGATGTTTAATTGGAGTTTATAGCCTAAACGGCCGAACGGATTTCGGTGAAAATTGACATAAATGTAGAGGATAGCCTGAAAGAACACATAGGCTACTTAGGTTTGTTTTATTTTTTCAATCCCACGCGAACAGTCGCAGGCGAAACCTAGTGTGAAATAAGGCTTAGTAGAAGACTGAAATTTCTTACTTTCGATTTGAAAATACATTTACAAAACCCACTAGCATTTGTGCTATACTATAATAAAGTATGTTGTATGCAATTTACGATTACATCTTAGTGATATTAAAAATAATGTCGTTTGTAAAGAATTAAAACCGGTTCGATTAAGAGTGAGAGAAGAGTAAAAAGGGACTAAGTATTTAATTAACATAATGTTGTGTTTACCAACCAGCTTTGTAGCGACAACGAACTGTCCAATACGGCTCCTAGTGTGTTCGGATTGGACAACTTTATGATTCTATGACAAACGAATATCTTTCTTTATACCTATAGTTTTGATTTGAATTAGTTTTAGACCAAAAATAAAGATTATGATTCAAGAAATATAATATGTATAAAAATGTGTTGCAAATATTGTATATATTTTTACTTAGTTACAAGGAAATTATTTTGTATTAAGAATAGGTTTTACCGCTATTGGTATTGTGACTTTTGTGCAAATGAAGAAGATATAACGGATGTATTTATATTTCTCACAGACGTAACTGTAGTTATGTGACTTGTTCAAAATATAATAGAGTTTTATCTAATACTAGCTGTTCCCTTGCGACTTCATCCGCATAATATTGTGAAAATTTTATTTTATTGTTTACATGTGTCAAATTATCAATTGCAAATGTCAAAATGACATGCCATGATGACAACCTTGCTTCCTTGATGTTGGCAGCAACTTATGGTCTCTTTCCCACATTAGGGTTTTTATCCAAAATATTTCCCCCCAAAGTTTAATGGCCTGAAAACATAAAGCGTGACGTAAGTGTAGGGCTTTTCATTGAAGAAAGAATTATTGAAAAATACGCTGTAATTGCTGACATCTTAGGCAACAAAGAAGTGTGAGTTTACGCTTTATTATAATAGTATAGATAGTAAAATGTATAAAAATTGTATAGCTTATCCAAGTACACCTTGAGGCTGTGCGATAGGTCGGGTGTAATTTTAAAGGGCAGTACTGTAATGTGGCATTTAATTAATTAACTTTACACAAAATGGCATGTAAGTGGTACGTTTACCGTAATCGAACGCTGTAAAGTACCTACCTTTAGGTTTGCAAACATTTTGTTGCTTGTTTACATGTTTAAACCTGGGTTTCTACTACCTCTATGCAATCCTACTGTTTCGGATGTGGAAACCTTTATGTAATCCTGAAATATCTGAAGTTCATAATTTTAATCATTATCGACCTGTCCTTGTCGCTACAGAGAACTAGCATAGTATGTACAGATTTTCTCAATTCGATTTCTTTCTCATAATCAAATCATACTTTCCTTGGTCTTCCTCTACATATGTATTCATCCACATTTAATCTTAATACTTTCTTGTTCATGTGATTATCTTCTCTCCTGTTCATCAATTCATTCATAATTCGAATTACAAGACATTTGTATCATGCATTTCTTAATTCTATGTCATTTGTTTATGGCAGTAATTTTTATCATCTTTATAAGACGCTGTAACTTCAAGGAAACTGTTGTAAAAAAAATCACTATTTAGTTTAATTTTGCACTATGTTAGTTTTATTAATTAACAATTAATAGCGATATTTACTTTAGACAGTATTCACGAAATAATAAAACTGATATGTAGATCCAAAGTTCATAAAATAGTAATGGGATTTCGTAATTCCATAAAAGCATTTCTCATTGGTGTTTGTAATTGTCAGTCTGTATACGATGAGGCGATCTCTGGCGGCTGTGGCCGGTTATGTGTGGCAAAAAGCGATGATAATGACAAAGTCCGTCGGCGCAAAGGGCGCGGGAAGCGGCCTCGCTACCGAACGCGTGTCGAATAACGAACAGATTGTACGCAGATGTAACAACATTCAGACATGACAAATTGAAATCAGAACATGGATGGATAGCATCAAGAAAAAAATGTAAATTGTTTTTTATATACAAACTTCAAAATATATGAAATAAAAATACATATTAATGAATCTGTTCAAAAATAAAAAAAATAATAATAAATTTATTGGAGTTATTTGAGAACTTTAAATGAGTACCGCAATAAAACATTCAGCAATGCGTCTGGCGGGCCCATGATTTTATAGGGATTTTAAGCTTTAATGTCTTTCGCTACTAAAATGGCTCAGAGTTTAAAAGTTTTTACGATTTATTTTAAACATGCATTCTGATAATACTATTGTAAATTTGGTCTTGACTATCTTTTTCAACTCAATAACTTGATAAGGACTGAATGAAGGGTCGTTATCATCGGTCACAAAGTTATGGTACAGCTTAACAAATCTGAGTGAGTAGTTAATTACAATTGGGTTATCATACTAACATTATAAATGCGAAAGTTTAGATGGATGGATGTTAGTTAGAGTTTGTAGCATAAACAGCTGAACGGATTTCGATTAAATTTGGGATATATGTACAGGACAGTCTGGAAGAACACATAGGCTAATTATATTTGTTTTTTTTTTAAATTTCGCGCGGATGGAGTCGCGGGTGAAAGCTAGTCTTAAATAAAAAGTATTTCAGACAAAGTGCTCTCTAATTTAATTGTGCAGGTCTAAACATTGTTAAGTCGCGCTGATAATAATATAAAATCGTAGTGATACTTAGTGAGTGGCTCGGCGGGGTGAGGAGAGCGGTGGGGATAGTGGGCAATAGTAGATACACGTCGCGAACATCGCTTCGGGGTCACGTAGCGTTACTATACCGAATTACCCGTTTGCGCAAACTGATCCTTATTGTGCCCAGGGAAATATGCTCCAGCGCGGGCGGGGAGATAAAATAAGGGTTTCACGCAAAAATAAAGTTTTACTGCGTCACTCAGAGAATTGTGGTGCACCCTACACTGGTAATGGAATTTTACATCGTACTTAGAAGTTCTTATTAATAAAGATAAAACTTTATGTTGTAATAAACGCATAGTGTTGTTTAATAGTTTTTAAACACAACAAAATAACCACTCATTTCATTACAATACATAAAAATTCAAAAGAGAATACGGGCTTGTAGGCATTACGAATTTTTAACTGACTTCCCATAAGGAGGATCTCAACTATTTAGACGCTAACACACTTCTCGATCACGGAAACCTTATACATACACATCCGCATGAAATTATAAAACCCAATGTTATTATTATTGTATTTATACTTTTGTCAAATTCTCAAATGCAAATGTAAACTTTCTAATACACAAATGACGTCGAAACCGTACTATGGCAGTATTGTTTCCTTGATGTTGGCAGCTTGTAGTTTTTGATTCCTTTCCCACGTGAAGGATTTCTCCAACTTATTTACCTCTAAGTTTAATAGCGTGAATATAGAGCCTAAAGCGTGTCATAAGCGTAAGACTTATTTTAAATAAGGATTTTTAAAAAATGCTGTGATTGCTGACTTAGCTACGAAGTAGTGTGTCTTTAAGCTTTATTATATTAGTATAGAGTAAATAAAATTATAACTTTTAAACATGAACACTAAAACGGGGAATAGGAAAACTTCAAGTGCCGTTACATAGTTCCAGTGAGATATTAGATTCCTATCAACGGACAAAGGTAAGCGTGTAATGAATCATAGACCCGTTACGTCATTTTATTAGGAGTGGTCTGTTGAATACTAAGCATGGAATAATAATTCTCACTGCCGAAGAAAAATATATTTATTACGCCATTATCCGTTTAAGGCTTATTCAAACGCCGATTAATTTAATGCCTTTTATCGTGATGTTAAACGGATTTAAGTCCTTTAACACGCAGAAGGAATTAAAATTTATTTAACTGTCGCTTTTTGTTACTTAGTTAAATTTACAGACCCTGAAATGGGAGTAGAATCCGACTAGAGCTGTTACGAAAACCGAGAGCTTTTTTCAGTAAGTTCTGAAAATGCTTTTTAGCAAAACTGTACTGCTTTATTTTAGTTCGTTAATAATTTTCCTTTTTCCGTATAGTTTACGAAATTTAAAGTTTCTTTTATAAACTATTTTGAATACTTCATGCTCTATGATAAGAATGAAGTACAAAGTAACTAACATTATGGAATAATCTAGTCAATCGAAACATTTACCACTTTGGTACATTACCTGAGATCTGAGCATTCCAAAAGTTATCTAATATTCCCAATTATATGCTTTATCTTTGTCAAAATTGTGTTAAAAACTACTGTTTTAGATATATTACAAAAGGACAAACGGATTTTAAACCAATTTGTGAGACTGTACACATAACTCCTACTGATGAATGTTTATATACGCGCTATATTTCAGACCATTACAGCGATATAAAACGAACACTTTTTCACATTATCCACGCGATCAAATCCGCGTACAAAAGCCACTCTCGCTTTAAGACTCACTCGGCTTTTTAAAATCTTATTCAAACTTTATAAAATAAGCGTCGTTCCCCTCGTAAGGGGTCTTAGGGCCGATATTATTGTGTAGCCATCTGTGACGACGAACGGGAGGCCATCGAAAAGACATATTTTTAGATTTAACTCGTAAATTACAACGATCCAATTGGTTTACGCTCGTGTGAGAATTAGGAGAGAAGTTTTATTTGCAGTGCGGTTGTTTATTGCGATTGCGAGGGGCTGCGGCAGACTCGCTCGAGCCCACTTTGTTTTTATTTGTATACGTGAAATAGGCGCGCCTAGGAGTAACGCTAACATTTTCAACGGAAAATTCACGTGTGAGAGATTTTTCCTGGGCACCCAAAAATGTCGCACGCTGTTAACTTATTTTACCCCTAGTTTAAGGACCTAACATAGTTATTTTGAGACCCGCAATTCTAGTCACTACTATAAATCCATCGCTAGAAGATATATCTATTAACTTCAATTTAAAATACAATAAATACATACATTGGGATAAGGATTTATTTATGTATTTTTCAAGTTAAGTTTTTGCGTATTTAAAAGACGCTATAAAGCGATGCAGCTTAACAAAACACTCTCGCCTGTAAGCCAGAGGGGTAAGCAGATATTAAGGATTCCATTTGGTACGATACTGGCAATCATCTGGCTTCTTCTATAGCCGAATTTAATTAGTCGACTACTATTCTTAAATAGTTATTATTAATTCTCTATAGTTTTCTATTGAATCAATTTTGATTGATTGATTAGATGGCAGATGCGGAGTGTAAAACCCCTCAACAGCAATTACTAATAAGCCTTTATCTATTAAGAATTTAGAAATATAGACGTCGTTTATTAATGTGGTAATAAATTAATTTACTTCCATAATATAATATTACGGTGCCGCCATAAAAAGTTTCTGTCACCATAATTTTGAACACAGATTGTTGCACTAATGCGTCGGCTTTAAAAGAAGGGGTTGACGACCCCTTTTGCTCGATTTTCATTCGTCACACACACGCCGTCAAATGGAACTTTAATTTTTTAAAATTGGATTTTTATTGCGCTTTGAAACGTAATCAAAAGTGCCTGTTATGGAACCAATAGGTTAATCTATTTAAAGACTCGTTGTTTCATAGTTAACTTGTCTGGTTTTTAAATACTGATAAATATATCGCTCCAAATGCTTAATTTATTATTATTAAATCTTTAACAATAATATCGTATTTGAAACATGCACGGATAATCTATTTATTGCACCGTTTTTAAGTTTAACATTGTCGAAATTAGTACGAAAAAGTAAGTAAAAACATTTTGCGTTTAACATCAATAACATTGTCGACATATTAATTGCTACGTCTTAAAAGGTTCGTATATCATCATAAATAACGAGCCATGCTAAACAATGAGGGTAACCGAACAATTTCCGCATCAATAGTCGTAAGCAATTATATTTGAGGGTAGTTTAATCAGTGAAAGGTATCTTCCTTATAAATACACTTAATAACATACCAAATGTCTTCGGTACTTGATAAACAACCTCCACTTAACCATGTGCTACTTATGACTTGGTATTCGCACCGTTCCTAATAGCATAATTGCTAACGCAACGTATAATAGTGGGCTCATAAATATTTCTATACGGTTTTCTGTAACAGGACACTGGACGATCGATTAATTGCTTTCGTTAATAATGAAGGGACATTTGCTAAGCCTTATTCGATATATTACGAACTAAAAGGACGTTATGGACTTATTTCTAAATATTTCAATTTACGATTCTAATTCTTTAATAGTAGCAATAATTTAAATTAAGATAATATACTGTTCCTACGGTTTGTTTTTTTGTGATGAGGAAAGTGTTAGTAATATTAAAAAAGGTTAATAGAGGAAATTGGTGTCTCTATTTAGTTGATTATAACATTGTAATTATAACGTACCTATTGTTAAGAAGAACATTAGTACCGTGCTCTAGAATTGATGCAACACTAGTTTATCGGCATAAACGTCACGTCACTAGCTGACAGCTGTTAATGTCATTAGGAGGATTGGAATGTTCCCGTGCATTCCTGACGAGATCTCTAGTGCAGTGTTAAAATTAATATCGTTAGTAACAATTGTATGAATTTTTTACAACTATTTAGATTGAGCAACTGGAAAACTTGCAGTTACACAGAATGAACGGAAAAGCGAGTAGAGATAAAGCACAGCTTCTACAAGAGTTGTGAGTCGGCTAGTTTCCACGGACAAGCCTCCGTCTACAAACCCCAAGTTAATCGGGCCCCTCGGAATCCGCAACTGTACGAAACTTCTAGACTCTTTTGTGAAGCTGCTATGAAGTTGCCTTATTTTGTAACTATGAGCCTACTTATATTGTTTTATATTATAACTTTTGTTAGCAATTGATTAGTTAAAATTTGTATTTAGTATAGCTTTTCTTAAATATTTTCTATTACACAAAGCAGTTTTGTGTATGTATAGAATTAATTTTTAAGATGTTTTGTTGAAATAAAACATTTTAAAAATTAGTTTATGGTAACGTTTTAACAGTGGTAGAGCCCGCTTTAACATCTTCGCACGAATGGGCCGGCTCACCCGGTTTAATACTATACAGAAAACAGGCGTGAAGTGGAAGCTACTTTGCGTTTCGTCTGATGTGTGCGGTGCCGGTGGCCTAATTTTAGTCCCTTTTCCTTACCACCCTTTTGTTAAGAGGAAAGGATGGGAAGGAAAATGGATGGATGGTTTTGACGGTGGAGACGCATAGGAAGGGGAAATGTCCTATTTATGTGCGTCTCCTCTTCCTTCAATTAAGGGTAGGCAACGCATCTGAAATTGCGGATGTTTATGGGCAGCAATCGCTTTCCATTTCGGTGGATTAAGGTGGCCGATTGCTCGTTTGCCACCTTATATTAGAAAAAAAAAGTATTTAGACTTTTCTCTTTGTTACATAGATATGTGTAGGTATTAGTACAAGTTATGTAGTTGCTTAATCGACATAGAAGCGACACTCTCCTTAATGAGTAATTAATTTAATCGCACAATAACACCTGCCTAACTTGTTAAGATATCTCGACATGTGAATGTCACCTGTTTGATAAAGTTACCTAAATATAACCGTTAATAGGTTTTAGATTGTAAATTATTTAGTACTAACCGAACATGTGTTACAATGCCTGTTAGAATTCCAATCAAAAGTTTAGTTGGATGGATGGATGTTTGTTGGAGTTTGGAGCCTAAACGGCTGAACGGATTTCGATGAAATTTGGCATAAACGTAGAGGATAGTCTGGAAAAACACATAGGCAACTCAGTTTTGTTTTTTTTTATTCCAGATGGAGTCGCAGGCGAAAGCTAGTTATTCATAATGCAAGCAAGAAGTGTCATAAAACGAAATAGTTTTTTATTTCGTTTTAAGAAAGTTTCATATAATATAAAGAAATATAAGACACAATTGTTACCGAGAGAAGCATGGAGATAGTGGTTAGTGGTAATCTGAATAACTGCGTATTCTTTAGTATTGTTGTATTAAGAATAAGAATATATTTATTGCACGCTAAGGATAATTACCTCAATCAGTGTTGCCTTGACGACTTAACTAGGATTCCTGTTTTAAAGAAGCCAAGGACTTCCCTTACAAATTGGTTATTTTTAGTGAGAAACGATAAAATTAACTCTTATTTTTTAGTATTGGATTTCTAGCTTAACAATTTCCGTCTTAGCTAAAAATAATGTTAAATTACAAATCTAATGTTATATTTTATTAGAAGTCTCTTGTGTAAATGTTAAAATGCAATATTTTATACAAAAGAATTCAACATGGAAAGCTCAAATACTTATTTGTAACATTTAGCCTTACAGTTGCTCGGCGAGATTCAGCACGTTCGTTTAGAAGGGAAACTCTTACCACCTTGCAACGTTAAACTTTACGTTCACTCGAAACTTTAGCGCGGCTTGATTGCGAATCTGAAAAGTTCTTGTCGGGGCTTGTTCTTCCCCTGCATGCGGAAACAATTCGTAGCCAGTTTAAATTGAACTCTATTACTTCAAATCAAAGGTTGTTTTGCTTTGTCGTCTGTAAAATTTGGCGTAAACTATCGGTTACGTAGTCTTGTCTTCAGGTTTACACGAAATGGGGATTAGTTAAGGGTAACGGAGCAGATTGTTAGGTTGCATGGTTTATTTCTTATCAATCTTGATTATAAACTTTACTATGAGTTATCAAAACTTATTGGATAAAGTTAAGAATGTGTACATTAGAGGAAGTTTGAAAGTGGCGCCAGTGGTGGAGAAATTGAGAAGCAAAAGGTTAGCGTGGTATGGACATATTATGCGACGAAATGATGGGGACATAAACCAGAAAGTGTTGAGATTGAATGTGGATGGCTACAGAGGAAGAGGAAGACCGAAGAAGGTATGGATGGATTGTGTGAGGGAAGATATGCTTAAGAAAGGAGTGGATTCAGATATGACGGCTGATAGAGATGTATGGAAGAGCAGCACATACTGTGCCGACCCTCCATAAGGGATAAGGGCAAGTGGATGATGATGATGATGATGAGTTATAATTAATAAATTCTAAACTTTCGATGCATCTATGTCTGAGACTAAGATCTATAAAACGACTGAATGAACCTCAGTAGAACATTGTCTGGAAAAAACCTAGCTACTTGTTAATTTTTTTTTAATTCAAGAGAACATTAACGCCCCTAACTTTCAGATTACACATTTTTATATGTCCTTTTCCTTGTATTTCAGTGAAAATTTATATAACACGCTAAAGATAACTTATTAATAGTGTTTTAATTTAAGTCGACATCTAAATTTGCAATTGTACTATGTTAATGCGTTTAAAGGGGACATTAACTATTAAATGTCAAACGTACGCTACTAAGTAAATACTTGTAGCACCAATACAGGCCCATTAACATTCATGCTTTATTTATTTACCTAGTTCTCTAAGCTAAGCGAGCATATTACTGTCTTTCATTAAAATACGACACTAATTTTAAAATTTAAAAGACATTGTATGCTTTATAATAATTAAAATAGAATTCTGACCGGTTTCCAAACTTTTAACCACGTGTTAGTGGTTATGGTTCGATAAATTAATGAAATTGCGTTTCCGAACTATGTAACTTGAATTTTACTTCGTTGAAACATAGGTCAAGATAACTTTAATGAATCGCTAAATACAAAATAACCTTTTACTTCATAAACATGTTAATACAAATTAAACTTTTTTAATAAATATTGTTTAAAAATAACTTCTGATGCTGCTCAAATAAAATTCCTTTTCTCGCCTTTATATCTTCTTGTATTTATTGCATTTGATTCCCTTATTTTGGTCATTAAAGATAGTATATTATCTAGATAGACATCAAAACAATCAGTGAAATAGGTAATTGTTCAAAAGGAAACAATTTTAATAACACAACCTATTTGCATTCGCTAGGTGCATTTAATAAAACTATGGAACAAACAGTTCACCGATGGTATGAACTCTTGCAAATTGCTTTAAGCTTCAGGGCGGCGTCGGTTAACAAGAACGTGCGCGGATGCAGTTCCGCCACGCTGTTTAAGGCCAAGCGGCAACTGGCTACAATTCAAACTTATAATACGCTAGCTTACGACCGCGATTCCGTTCGCATGGAATTAAAAAAAAAGTAAGTATCCTATGTGTTCTTACAGACTATCCTCTTCATCTATATCAAATTTCATCGAAATCCATTCAGCAGTGTAGGTTATAAACACTAAAAAACCTCCACCATCCATCTAAACTTTCGCATTTATAATATTAGTAAGATGTATTTACTTAAGTCCAATCCTTGTAAGGGTAGGCAGATTTACCACAATTCCAGCATTCTACTTTTTCTATTTAAAAAAAATATATATTTCATAATATTATTTATGATTAAGAATCGTAAATAAAACCTATTCAGAATACATTTAAAATCAAATTTTAAATTTCATGGTATAAGTCGAAAAAAACTATATGTAAAGTAACAACAGCCGTAGTAATAACCTAGTATGGTTGGCAAACTTTTCTTTACCTTTCAAAGAACACTTAATTATTTAACAACTGTAAACTTATACGTGATTACTTTTTTTCTTTTATCTAATGTTTGGTAATGGGTACTTCACGCTAATTCGGCAATACTCGTACGAGGGCATTGTGTCCCATTGTTAATTCTTAAGTACCCGACAACTCGAAAATATCCAATTAGTGATAACTAGGCCTTAAACAGGGAGTCGGGGGGAGGCGAGGTTGCGAACAAAACTATGTGGTGGCGGGGAACAGCGCAGTAAGCGGTGCACTAAACCTGCCCCCCCATATCCCTCTCCCCCACAGGTCCGGACCAGGTATGTACAAAGGCGAACAGCAATCTCAACCGTATAGGTGCAACTCAGATACAATACAATCTCTTAGCGCACGCCGTAAAAAGCATATATACGTATCTAGAGCGGCTAACCTTTACGATATTAGATATGACTAGCTGTTCCCGTGCGACTTCATCCGCATTAAACTATTATAATTTTATCAATATAAAATTATCAATTGCAAATATCAAAATGACATGACATGATGACAAACCTTGGCAAGCTTGCTTCCTTGATGTTGGCAGCAACTTATAGTATCTTTCCCACATTAGAGTCTTAATCCAAAATATTTAACCCCTAAGTTTAATGGCGTAAAAATATATAGCCTAAAGCGTGACGCAAGTGTAGGGCTTTTTATTAAAAAAAAGAATCATTCAAAAATATGCTGTAATTTCTGACATTTTAGGCAACAAAGGAGTGTGTGTTTACGCTTTATTATAATAGTATAGAAGAATAGATGGATTAGGCTGGAAGTTTTTTTTTTATTTCAAAAATGTTCTACTTTACTTAATAATGCATAGTATTCTCTTATGTAGCATTATAATTGCAGTCAATTTCTTTGGCTTCTTAGCTATAAATAGGGAATTTATACTTCAATTAAATTACGTGCAGATTTTTCAGGAAAAATGTTAAGGTTTTTCCTATAGTACTTTTCCCCTTAATCATATCAAAGTAGAGTCAGTTTATAAGAATATTGTGAACTTATAAATACAATCATAAAAATTGCAAAGGAGAGTAAAGAGCATAAATGTATGTTACTTAAATAGAACTTGGGGAGACAAATTGAAATATGCAGAACCTAGGGCCCAATTGTGAGTACAGGCGTATTAAATAATGACTACATTCTATTAGCAATAAGCAGATACTGCCTACTTAATACTTACAATATCGAAGTAATAAATTACGCATTTTAAATCTTCTTTGAGATATTCTTTCTTTTGTAGGCAGTTGAATTCATGGCAGAATATTGATGGGCGATGTCCAGATTTCTTTTATGTCTACGCTACTTAAATCTATCTACATGTTCCTGTTGCTTCGTTAGTGCGCGATCGGATCACAGTTTTGTTGTAAAGATTATGTCCTAAAGAAACCCCCATCCGGTCTTTGGAAGATTACGGTGCACACGAGATACAACACTATTGTTGATCTTAAGATTGTTTTGATGTATTTTATTTTTTTTTTATATTGGTAATGCAATTTTAATAACAGTTTATGTTTTAGTTTATAATTTATAATTACAAACTCAGTATAAGTTCGTTGTTACAATTTTTAAATGTAAAATAACCATTTATATTATATGAAAAATTTAAAATTTTGCTGTCAAATACAAACGACGATGAATCAAAACAGGTCGTCTTAAATTTCTGTCGTAATAATTTGTAGTATTATTGAATTTGCCGTAGTTAAAAAGTACTACGATAATGTTAACACTTTGAGTATGAAATATCCCGTGTCATGTCTCCGGTCGGAAATGCAATGTATACGACGCTTATAGTGGTCGACATCGGTCCTCCGATGTCGGACATGTCGCTCCTATCTGTTTCGATGCATTTGTCGTTTAAACACCAACCTGTAATAAATCAGACGGCACTCTTCTCATAACCGTATGCCGTAGGTTACAACACAAATAAACACAAACACAACCTTACGTTTCCGGGCATAAAGTATATTTTAATGGGAACACAATTTTGTTTTATGACAACACTAAGGAAGCTAATTTAAGCCTATCTCGAGTCCACTACGGACACTCTTCATTCAATTCTTTAAATGAGATTCTTATCGTGCGTCCCTAAATAGATTAGTAGATTAATGATGTCTGTAATAATTAATAATGGAACGTGAATTTTACAACAACAATAAAAGCAGTTTGGTCGCCGTCGTAAACCGTACCTTGCAGTTTGTGTTGTTTTGAATCCTTTAACTTTACGAGCCGTCAATACGTTCCATATATTTACTTCGTCTTAATTACACCGACTTTATCGTTGCCGTCGTAGTTTATTGCGTTTCATTTTTTCGTATTATCAAACTCCATTTTAGGTTTTGTTGCATTCAAGATAAGCTGTATCTTATCATAGTGTGCAATAGTAGAGTTTAATTCATTATTCTTAAAGAGCATTGTTGTGCCCCTGTCAAGCAGATGGCGGACGTGGAGGATGCGAGGGTACGATGTTACTCGAGAGTCGATATCATAAACTTGATTATGCAATTAATGTATTGCATGTTTGTATTTCAGATGCCACAGTGCTTTAGTTTTAGTGACGAACCAATCCACGTTTATTATTTACCTATTAACAAAGCGAAATCGCCGTAGTTAATTACGTTAACATCGACCGGCGGTGAAGAGATATGTTAGAGTAATTAAAGCAAGTTCAATAAAACATTCAAAAGTCCGATTCGGTCTTAAAGATTATCTTTATATCTTATCTCTGGAATAAGAATAAGTTAAGAGTAGAGACGATAAACGAGAATACTTCTAGAGTACTTAAATTAAACAGGGAGAAAAGGGTTTCAGAGTAGGGATACTACGTTTATTTTTTTCTCCCTCTATAATGGTCTTTCCCAAACAAGTAAGTAAAAGGTTTGTACGGTTTATCATTTTATCAAGTTTATTGAAATCCATACAAGAGTCATTCAGATCGATTTAATCAAAGTGGGCAGTAAAAAATAACGAACGGTGGGCGCAACTCGGTCAACGTACAATCTTTAAAAAGTTAAGCCCTTTTCGAAAAGGAAAAAAAGGAGCGCCCCTAATTGATGCGTCGTCTTTGTTTAGTTTAATTCTAACATGCTTTTCCCATTAAAGCGGTCAGGAATCGGCCTCGTGTAGGAGATAACGTCGACTCTTTTACTCCTTACACGTTATAATATTATAAAGCCGAGGCCGGCCCCACGCGATTTTAACCCCAGTTTAACTCGCGTTCACCGCACAAGAGAACAAATAAGTGAGTCGCGCGGCGTTAGGCATCGGCGCGCTTTTACATTGTCGTCTCGTCCCCAGGGCGCTGCGTGTATTGAGAATCGATATGTTTGCGCTAAGTGCTTAAGTGCTTGCTGGGGATCGCGTTTCATTGACGAATAAATAAGCAATCCGAATTTGTCTGCTAACTCGCGTTCTCTAACTGCAAAAGCAGACAGAGTTTGTTAATTTGCTTTTCACAAGTTTTTATTTTTGTTCCAAGTTGGAAGCAAAAGTAATTCGAGTTAACATTTAAAAAGTTGTCGCATAACATGCAAAGTTAAGGTGTAGTTTAAAACTAAAGTTAACTAAATCGTGCGACCGGGCCGCGGCGGATCGAGAAGACAACTCGGCACCTTTTGTGGGTTTTATGGATAATCTTCGTTTTACGTGTATTAACATGCGGAGCTGTGTCCGGTCGCGCGTTCGATACCCAGTCCACACCCACTCGGCTCGCTTTATCAGACCACGGTCAACGTTCGATAATTTTATTACAGAAGTTTTGTCAAATTGCTCGAGCCTTCAAATTAAATTAAACGATACTTGTCCGTAGTTGATATGAGGAATTAATTTATATGGTCCTGTCGCTTTGGTTGTTATGCGTTGGATAACTTTTGAGGTTTCATCGTCTGCATTGTTTTTAAACAAAATCATCACGTCCCTACGGATATAGACAGTGCTCTTTTGTTTATTTTGTTTGTAGTTGTAATAACATAATGATACCGACTTTTCCCATAAGATTTGATACGTCAAAAGTCTCTTTCCTAAATGTGAACACCAACATAATGTATGGGATAAAATTAGAAGTATTAATTAAATTAATCTATTACTTAGTATGTAGACAAAAATTTAAATTTGGCTCCGAATTATACTATCAAAAGAAATCGGCAACTGGAATTCATCTATCTATAAATATAATAAAATTGGAGTGTTTGTTTGTAATATCAAAAGAAACAAGATGATGTATTTGCGTTGCTGATAACGAAAATCGCGTTTAAGAATTCTTTATCTGCATATTTCGACCGGACTTTCTAATACCCTGACATAGACGTGCATGTTATTGGCTACTTTTTCATAATAATGCGTGGACGGAGACGCGTACAACCGATAGTATTCTATAATATTACCTTTAAGTTATTTAACTCACAGGTTATTTATAATATCTGTAAGTTATTAGTAAAATAGGATTACATTATCTATATATTGATATACATATTGATGTAATATTTTATTAGACGAAGTATTTCTGATAAAAAACTAAGATTGTTTTCTTTGAATAAAATTGAATAACGTCGTACTTAATGGACACGGCGCGTCTCAGTATCGAATGTTGAGTACAAGAAATATACCTTGATGTATTAAAATTATAATACTAGATAAGATAATCTTTCTCTACACCGACATAAGCAACGTTTGACAGGGGGCCGCATGTCGCTTTTAATCAATAGAATATCTATCGATAATACGATATTAACATTTATGTAAATATTTGTAATCGCAATTAGTTATTAGTAATAGTGTACAAATGTTTTTGTTTGGGCCATGTTGGCGTAGGCTTAGAGTGCCAGTGTTCAAATGCCAATAGTAATTTTAGTCCCTTTCCCTTTCCACCTTTTTCTTAAGAGGAAAGGACGGGAAGGAAAAGTGGATTTGATGGTGGAAGAAACGCATAGTAAAGGGAAATGTCCTTTTTATGTGCGTCTCCTCCGTCGATTAAGGGTAAACAACGCAACTGCAATTGCGGATGTGTATAGGGCAGCGGCCGCTTTCCATTTACGTGACCGCTTGCTCGTTTGCAACCTTATAGTTATTTAAAAAAAAAGTAAAGTAATAAGTAGAATTATAGAAATAAACTGTCTTGTCGCGGAACATTCCTTTGGAGATGCTAAGACTTCAGTCCCAATAGATGCCATCGAGGGGTTTTATTGAGTCACATAATCCTGCCGTCCCTCGAGAAGGCTTCTATTATACGTTTGTTTTAATATACTAAATATTAATAGTTATCCTACAAATCATACTAATATTATAAATGCGAAAATTTAGTTAGATGGATGGATGTTTGTTAGAGTTTGTAGTCTTAAACCGCTGAATGGATATCGATGAAATTTGGTATAGATGTAGAAGATAGCCGGGAAGAACACATAGGCTACTCACTTTTTTTTAATTCCACGCGGTCGGAGTCGCAGGCGGAAGCTAGTGGAACATAATTACAGAAATTTCACAGGGTAAGGGAATACAATGAACTATTTAAATTGATAAATTTTAATATGCTAGCATCTTAAATAAAATGTCATTGTTTAAAGTAACTAAAACGCGTACGAAGGAGTGATTAGGGCGGAGCGCTAACGAAACGAAAAGTCTACCCTCAAGAAACTCCTACCGACTCTATTGACTTTCTTCCGCCACTTTCTTACGAAGTTATGATAAATGACTTAAATAACAAACGAATTTCGACACTACAAC
Source organism: Papilio polytes (assembly GCF_000836215.1). Lineage (NCBI taxonomy): Eukaryota > Metazoa > Arthropoda > Insecta > Lepidoptera > Papilionidae > Papilio > Papilio polytes. The sequence goes on from NW_013527916.1 coordinate 139,425, forward strand.
ATACAAAAAAGAGTTGTTATTTGTTTAACAAGTACAAGTGGGCATAATTCGTTTCACCGCATCGACGTTACTTCTTAAATAATAAAGGCTCTTTGTAAAACTTTCCCTTCTTGAGCGTTCTAAAGCTTTCGGTATTCAGTAATTAATATTCATGAAGGCTCGCGACGGAGGGGCCGTGTAATTAATAAACTTATATGATACTTTTGTTTACAGTGTCACTCCTGAAACGAGGGGCTTTGGCTTGTCTTTGTAGTAAGCGCGTGCGCTATGCTCCTTTAATGCTCGTTTCATTTTATTATTTGTAATATAATTAGGAACATTCATAATACAATACTTAAAAGTTCTGCCAGCCTAATATTTATGGACACATTTTATTGCTTTGTTTTACGAACTATGCTAAATTTCGATTTAATAGAAATGAAAATGAGACAATTTATTTTAATTCTTAATTTATAATCTTTATGAATGCAAAATAAAACAGCTTTACATTTTTTCTAACAATTAAAAAATGAATTGATTAACGAAGTTATCACTATGACTGCTATCGTAACGTTAGTATCAAAATACATGACACAATAAATGTACTAAGATTCGTGCTGTTAATCACTTTCCAACCAGTCGAACAAAATTAATTGTTACCTAGAGACCGCCGCGCCTTCGCAACAATCCGAATTCCCTACAAAGGCATGTGACGAAAGCGACATCTTAAAGAATTGTCGCCGACACAGATACAAAAACGAAGAATTAAAAGTTTTCTCTCTCGTACTCGGTTGACGCCGGGCGCACACTGTATGTATAAATTGACAAAAGAAAACATTTATATAACGGTACAATTCGCCTGGAGCTATCTGTGGAAACATTTTAGATTCGTAAGAGTCACTTGAAGTGAGCCCCGGCTCTTTGTGCGCGTAGACGAGCTTCCGAAGCGGCCGGAGGGCAACCCTCTGGATGCTCATTAAAATTACACTTTGACTTTTTTCCCTGACATTACATTATGCCCCCTGTTCTAGGTATTGTAGGTGGCGTGTCTCATTATGTTGACGCTTGTACTGCGCACAGCGTTTGTTATCGGCATTTTTTGTTTATTACAATATCAAATAAATTATTAGTCTTTTTGATTTGTCAACACCACTACACGTAAGAACGTCGAATAAATTATGTACCTATGAAAATCACATTGCGGGATTCGAACCCGAGACCTATAGATTACAAGTCAAGTGCTTATCCCACTGAGCCGCCAACTATCCTGTTGACAGTTTTCAATTAAATATTGAACTGTTATAGTAGTATTTCGATGTTGAAATGTTTTTTTGCTGAAATTTGTACTGGGTTAATATTTATATTCTTTGTATGTTATGCAGAGGAAGTAATAAATCTCTCAGAAAGGGGATAGTGCTTACACTGACATAGAGTTAAAAAGCATATGCCTCTTTTTCCACGAGATAATATACTATCTTCGACTAAACCTCATTTCAAAGGAAAATTTTCTTACACAACTTTTTTAAAATATATTTTTTTATAAGAGAAGGGGGCAAACGAGTGGCGGGAACACAGAGGTAGTCAACGACGCCCAGGACATCCGCAATACCAGAGGAATTACAGATGCGTTGCCGGCCATTGAGGAAATTGCTTCTTTAAGGACATAAGTCGTAAAAAAATATCTAAACTGAATGTTTAAAGATTTTGAAGAATTTGAAGTTTTCGTACCAGGCGTTAAACGTCTTCGTTAAAAAACTTCAAATTTTCAAACTGAGAACCTCAATTTTTAATTTTATCATTTAACACAATAGAAATGTTATCAATTTCCGTACTATCGCTGGATTTATTCCACAGCTGCTATTGGTTATAAAAATTACATAAATATCTGTTAAAAGCTAATTCAAAATGCTATAAATTACAAGAAGAGAACAAGTCAAAATATTTTCCCACAACGATTAAGCGACGTCGCGGCATAATAGCCGAGTGGAAATGGCATACAGAACTACGAAAACAAATACACATTTATGCTTTCGTACGAAATCTCGCACAACTAATGATGTTAAAAGCGTAGGGTAAGAGTAACATTGTTAACAGTCATAGTTCGTCTATGATATAATACGCTCACCAATCTCATACAATTAGTAGATCACTATCCATTACTTGCTCGTAATACCATTTACATCTTAACCCTCGCTGTGAAACGGCAATGGACGAACATCCTTGCGATAGTGTCGATAGTTGTTTAAATTTTTGATTTTGCATGGTAGAGGGTACGGTTGTGTGTGCCAAAAGTTGGGTATAGCAGCCATAAATACCTCGACGGGGGGTCCCGGAGTGTCGAGACAATAACCAGTACGTATGCTCTTGTTAACATTAACCCCGTACTTAATTCCTTGTTGTCCCAAACTCGCTTAAGAGGGTAACACTGCTACACGCTGTTAATTAAATAATTACTTTAAATAATAACTCCTCGAGTTGCGTAGCTAATGTTGGTGCATTGCCAAAATAATGCACATACCTTTATTAGGTTGCATCTATTCTTTCTCTCTTAATTTATTCATTAGTTAATATTGTACAAATTGAATATTACGTTTAAATAACACCACCTTTCACTTAAAAACACATTTATTTGACGATTAAATAAATATACTAAGACAATATTTGAATTACGCTTTTGTTTTCTTACTATTTGATGCATATTTAGGTACGTTCTATCCTGAATTTAATTCAAGTAACGCAGGTCTTGTTTAAACTAATATTATAAATGCAAAAGTTTAGATGGATGGATGGATGTTTGTAAGAGTTTATAACCTAAACGACTGAAAGGATCTCGATGAAATTTGACAAAGATATAGAACATAATCTGATAAACCACTTATACTATTTTTTACGCGAACGAAGTCGCGGACGAAACCTTGTATTTTCATGTACGTGAGCAAGCATTGATTGTAAATTGGCAGTGGTACAATTTCACTGTCACAAATCTCGAGAAAAATATACCATGTCCACAAATGTTACCTTATATTTGTGTATATCTTACTAATCTTACTTCTTACATTGTAAATGCGAAATTTTAGGTGGATGGATGGATGAATGGATGTTTGTTAGAATTTGTAGCCTAAACCGCTGAAGAGATCTCGATGAAATTTGGCACAGATGTAGAGGATAATCTGGAAGAACACATAGGATACTTGCTTATGTTTTATTTTAATTCCGCGCGGACGAAGTCGCGAGCGAAAGCTAGTAATTAAGTATATCCTAAGTTATAGCTGGACATTCAGATTTCCAACTAATCATTATTTACTTAAATATGAAATTCAACATATGTACGTTTGAAACACAGGCATTTTGAACTACTCGCGTACATCAATTAAAATTCAAATGACTGGAACGTTTTTAAAAATTTAATAACGCATTATTTTAATACATTACCATGGTAGCGCTGTAACGAACTCTGTTATCTTTATTGCCGGCGAGTGGATTTGAAAGTAACACAACTTTATAAACTAAATCGTCCATTGTGAAGTTGATGATACACGAATATAATATAGTATTTATAGCGTTATACTTGCTCATTAACAGTAAACATGCGCTATCTTAATTTTCATACAAATAATAAAAGGCGAGTCCAAACGAGCGTTTCAGCCGCGCGTCGGACGAAAAGCGCAATAAAGTCGCGCGCCTCAAAATTCATAACTTTTAATTAACTGGAATTCTAACACAATAACAGGCTTTACGGTCGTATCAAATTTTCCGAAACGGACCGTACGCCGTCGTAAAATGTGAGAATGATTACAAATTTTAAAACAAACCGTTGTTACGTGAAATTTAGTGCTGCTAGCATCTGGCGTTTTGTTTAAGGGCGGTTTTACGCCCTTAGCACACTGCCGCGAATTCGAAGCGGATAAAACAAAACACTAACTAGTAGGTGAATTCTTATACAATAGTTGTTGATGTTTACACAGCAAACGGAGCGCTTTCGAAACGAACACTGATCGACTTATCGGCAGATTCGATGTTGATTAAAACGAATCACGAATGCGTTGTTTGTCATTGGATTATTTCGTTCCGCCAAACCACACATGCATACGATTATACAGCGAAATCGCATTTCGGTAGAGCTCCGCTTTCGTACTTCAGTGTGGTAGGGGCATTAGGGAGGTCGTTTCGCGCCAGCAATGCTTGCGAGCCTCACTTTGCTCGGATCGTGTTAATTTGTCGCGACGCCGGGAACAGATGTTCGTCCGCCTCCGCCGCCGCCTCCACAGTCTCTTCGCTTCTTGCTCTCTATCAAAGCGGTACGCTTTAAATTTTAAAGCTATTTAATTAAGTTTCGTTAGCTAGCTCGAGGTTAACCTGTACTATGTTTCAAAGTTTAAACAAGCTCTGCTAAGTGTTAGTCTACGAGAATAGTTTATATAGTTTCTTACTTTCGTCTAGAAAAACTTTAAATCTTGAGTTTTATTTATATTTTGTTTTTTTATTATTATTTTTCTCACTTATTTGTAAATGACGTCGATAATTGTTGGGTCCTAAAAAGTCAAAAGATTTCTTAATCGAACAAAAGAAAGACGAGTGGTCGTTACTAAAGCCACTAAATCTGACATATCGTACAATTGTATAGAAATGTATTTAACTACACATTACAGTTTTAAAATTGGTGCTTTTTGTATTTATTATCTTTTTCAGTTAACTTAATTTAATTTTATGTTATTAAAGTTTTAAATTTTCTTTATCTTCCAACATATCAGGTTATGATGTGTGAACTTCTTTACGTCGGAAGCCATTAGCAAAACTTAAAATGTAAGATATTATATTTAATTATCATTGTATTTGCATAGAGGATACACTATTCAAAAATTATATTAGTATAGATAAAGGCACAGACTTTTAAAAATGTATTTAAGAATAACTTTTGGCAATATTTGCTCTTTTGATGGTCTTATGATAAAGGCAAAGAAACTCTGTTAATGAGAATAATAATACCGTAACTAACGAATGATTCCACTTTTAAAATACTGTGCATTTAGAAACTTATATAGCATTTTGTTTGTTAACATTAAGTACAAAAGTAAATTAGACTCCATTACATTCATGTAGGGAAGGAAGACCCGAAAAGAAGAGTGCAAATCTTTGTAGTACCAATTTTAATTTATAAGCCATGCTATTATAGTTTATTATCATTGAAAATTATATTAAATTCTATAAATAATATATTCTGTGAAAACATTATTTATCTCAAGTCATGCAATTATAATATAAAAATCGTCTTACAGCAGCGTATCGTGGAAAATTACCGTTAAATATAAAAATTAAGTTATCGGTATCATGACAAAGGAATATAAAAAGGAAAATTTCTGAATACATTTCACCGCCCTTCGCAAGCGAAGGGCACATTCATTCGCATGAAAACCTGACAACAATTTACTTTTCCGACTCGAAATCGCCAGTTTTATTTCACCGACTTCGCAATTTGAACGAAACCGAAGACGATAAGTTTTAAGCGCCGCCTATAACGCCAGGAGGTACTTATAAAGTAAGCCTGCTCTATCTCGTCGCTCCGTCCCTTTTGTTCCCGACAGTTGAGCGTACAAAGCGCGAATCACGACATCGAGTCGCCGGCGAATTCGCGACACTAATCCCTGGATTCCAAGGTTTGTTCAATCAAATAAGTTCTTTGCTTTATAATTTAATTCGCATTTACACCCGAACCAAGATCCACCCGTCGTCGCGTCGGTGGCGACCAAAAATTTTAATAACAAAATAACTTGGTAACTTTGTCCCGTCGGATATAATCGCGAAGTTGAAAGTAATAAGACAAAATTTTATGCATAACAAGGGGCCCCCTACTAAGGGGAGTAGGAAGGGGCGCGGGAGGGTTAGCATTTGTCGGCCTGCCTAGACAGAAATGAAACGTCAAGCCTTATGAAGACGAACAACTCCTTAACAAATATAAATCTCCTTTTCATCCAACGTAGGTTTTTTAACACAGTCTAGGGTAAAGGTTATTTATGGTGCCCGTTTTGTCAATGTACTTGTGCTGCTGTGCACCACTTCTATGGACATTCTGACTTAGAAATGTTTATTTATCTTAAGATATTGTAAGTCTGAAACATAAAAGTAAGCATCCATGAGTTAAAGGATTAACCGCCAAGTAACAGTAGACTTAAATAATTTTAGTACTAATACTAATTATGTGAGCGAAAAAAACCAAAGTGTTTATAATTAAAAAAAAATAGGTTGCAATATTCGTGAGGGTGTAATTTCAAAGTATTTGGTTCACAATTGTTCATTTGTTTATTTTTTCTACCACCGTACTAATACGTCACTCAAAATAATTTTGATATCCTCCTTCATATATTAGACACAATTAATTAAAAACTTCAGTATCTAATACAACATATTTAGTACGTTAGAAATCGCGAAGCTTACCGCCGCTGCACTGCGGCGCCATCTGCCGCGGAATTAACATACGACAGGAAAATATATTAAAATACTGTCATCGCATCCAAGACACAGTTGCGGCCCGTCATCGGCACCGGGCGTCGGCGGTGATTAGCGACGAAACGGGCGGGGGGAAGCGACAAGGAAAAAGGGCTACCCAAGCAATAATTACGTTACGTACCCCCTGTGAATAATTACCCTCGGCCAGATCAATTAGAATGAGACCCGGAATCAGAACCCTAGCTTAATGAGCCGGCAAATTTTTATTAGCATTCGATGCGATCGTAAACGATCTTTTATCAGCTGAATATGCAATTGAATATCGATTAGTGAACAGAAAAAATAATCGATATGGCAGATGTTACTTATGTTGATCATCGTTACCCGTAACATAGAAAATATAACGTGTCTGTTTCAATAAAAGATTCAAGATTTTTCCAAAATCATGTGGCATTAATTTTTGTCTTTTTAAATAATAATAAATTACGAGAGCGATAATACATTTGTCGTGTAATTGAAGTGATTCCGTCGTCGTATTCGTTCGTCAGTCTCATTTATCAATAACTTTTTGCGCGCATTAAAAAAACGCTATTTATCGAAGTAGCGAGGATGACACACGGAAAACGACCGGTTCGTCATACTCTCTCACAACTCGTAAAACATTTTTTTTCTACTTCCTACTAGGAGCGTTGTATCGTCAAAACATATGGCGAACTAAATTATGTTACCTACGTCTAAACGACAGCAAAATAAAAATGTCCAAACATTTGTATACATTAAATAAATTTATCATCCCGTTTCGTTTGTAGGATAGTCGCAGTGAAAAGGAAGCTGCCGAGCGCACATGGGGGCCGTCAAATCCCAAACGTATTATTTTTTTCAATATCACCGCGCGCTAGCTAATACGAGATAACGAAATTCGCGACAATCGTATGAATGTTCGCGCCGCGTGAAATCAGTTCTTTTGTTACAAAAAAGGCTCACTAGTGGCATCATGGCATCGAGCTTCGGCCGTTCGTTCGGCGTGGGATACATCCAACACGTGTATGTGGGCAGACGAGGGTACCTTCTGCAAACGTGTGACTTTACCTGTCAAAATATGACGTCTCGCGTTTGGCTACAGATGTATCCATTGTCATCGGCCTAATCTAATTTAGTGTTGTCGAGCGTAAAAGTGTACGGCGCGCGATTAACACATTTTCGTGACGAATTATTGGAGGCTGTCAACCGGTTTGCGTAAGCCGTGACAGGAGAGTGGCAGGCCCGAGGGTGCGAATTCGGGGCAGCTAGTTTGACTCGGCCATGCGTGGATTGCACAGATTGTGTCATCTCGAACAATTTCTGCGTTGCATTGTCTATAACCCGCTTAGAGGACGACATCTCATCTCGCATTTGTTGTCTACTTTGTTGCCGCCACCGCTTAACATGTCAATAACATGAAAAGCTCGAGGGTATTGAGATAGGACTTGCGTATAATGAATTACATTTGTACGTTATATTGAATCGTTAAACTTTTGGTAGTGAAAATGTTAAATTATTTATCTTGTTTTTTTTTTAGCTAAATATTGGATGGTGCAGATAAATTAAGTCGAAAGAAATATCTAAAAATAGGACTCGTAGAATATTTTTTGATTTGTAAATCTATGTATTTAAAAATCAACGCATATATTTCTTCAAGATTGTGATAAAATAATAATAGTTTACCTTGAAAATGTAACAGTTTGTTTCTATTTTTTTTTTTAGTTTTAATTTTATAGCAGTCTAGTCGAAAATGTACAATAAATATAATGTATTTTAATATTAAACTACCGTTCTAATGACCTTAATATATTATACACCTAGAATTATCTACATATTTGCATTTTATGTCTATTTGCATTGTTATAAAACATAGTAATTAATTTTTTTACATAAAAGATAATGAGTATATTTTGTAGTATCAGGTTCCATGCTCAGACGGATTTCTAGATCTAAAGTTTCAACATACTTATGAATTATAATTAATTATATAAACTAAAGTTAATGATACTATCATATCTAATTACTAACGATGTCTACCTTAAGTTTTCACTAACAAAACATGTGTCATCATCATCTTTCTCCTTATTATACTCTCGTAGGGTCCCGTAGGTTTTTGTGATCCACATGACTCTATCATATGTCATCTCAGTCATCACTCCCTTCTTGATAATGTTACCTTTACGCAATCCATCCATATCTTTGTAGGTCTACCTCTACCGGTAGGGTATACCGGTAGAGGTATACCGGTAGAAAGATATGGAGATATGGATGGATGGACCCATACTCATAACTAACGTTCTCCCTGTAACTTGCGGTTCATCCCTTCCCATACATGCCCATACCATGCTAACCTTTTACTCTTTACTTTCTCTACCACTGGGACTACTCTCAAACTTCCTCTAATAGACTCATTTCGTATCTTATCCATTCGTGTTATCCCTAACAAAACACGTGTATAAAATTATAACGTTATAACAAGACCAGGAATATAAATAACTTATCCATATTGTGGGGAAAAAATGAGCTTATTAAGAAACAGAGGTTTTTTTTAAGTAAATTGTGTGTTGAAATGTTTCTAAACAAGTGTTGAGGCACTGGAAATGCACCGTAAGTGTTAACAAAGATAAGACATTTAGGTACGGTAATTAATTTAAAATGCTAATATTCACATTTGTGATTATTCACGAAATTAAAATAATTTTTGTTTGTATTATAAACTGGGAAAACATAACATAAGCTAATGGATATATTATGTTGTATACGACCGAAGAATTAATTCTTAAGGAGGAAATATATTACTGAAAACATACACTTTAAAACTCAACGTTTAAATTGATCCTATGACTGATATTAACTTATAGCTTAACATGAAAGTTGTGGTTCGATGGTCGAGTCAAAATCTATGATTAAACAGTGGTAGAGCCCAGTAACACGACCACACTGAAGACAGGCGTGAAGTGGGAGCAATTTCGCGTTTTGCCTGATGTGTGTGTCGGAGGTCTACCTATAGTCCCTTTTCCTTTCCACCCTTTTCTTGAGAGGAAAGAATGAGTAGGAAAAGTGGATTTGACGGCGGAGGCGACGCACAGAATGGTGAGATATCCTCTTTATTGCATCTCCTCCTCCGTCGATTAAGGGTAGGCAATGCATCTGCAATTGCGGATGTCTATGGGTAGCGGTCGCTTCGCCATTTCGGCGTATGCATGTAGCCCCTTCTTCGTTTGCCACTTTATAATATAAAAATTAAAGATTTTTTCCTTTACAGAGACAATAGACATTAATAAACAACTGACATATATCAAAATAAGCTTTCACGCATAGTCCAAAAAGTTAATAGTGCATAAGTTAATAGTTCTTCTTTCTTTACTATCCTATGTAAATAATACCTATACATTAATTGCAAGTAACTTTAAAAAATGTAATAACATCTGAACAAATCACCACAAATTAAAATTATTCAAATCTCAGCTGACATCTACAGATACACCCTCCCTTATCTAATATATATTTGTTAAGATACAGTTACTTAGTAAAATTAGAGGGTAGGGGAGAAGTGTCACACAAAAGTTATTTAGATGTTTACGTGTGCATTGTTGCATTAAATAAGCAACGAATCGTTGCGGGGGGCGGCCGACTCGAACCTGGGACAATGGGTTCAGCAGCCGGCCACCCCGGCGCACTAACATGATTAACTTTTATATTACCAATTCTGGCCACTGGCGTTAAAACATTTTTTTCTCATTTTATACTCTAATTGTACGATTGTCTTTTTTATTTATCATCGCTTAAAATTGCTTTAATCGATACAGCCTTATGATATTTGCTAAATATAATAAAAATGTAGGTTTCTGTATTTAACATTTATCTCTTTTCTGTGTTTCAAATTTCGGATTAGTATCACTATGGTAAGTACTTAGGACTAAAAATGGTATATAATTATACTAAATTGTATGTGGTATGATGTAACAAGCAACATACATATGTCTGTGGAGGGTCGCGTCACCTAGACGACTGTCTAATGCGGAGATAATTCTCCAACAGAGGAGTTAATTGCGTACCGTGCACCGTTCAAGCGGTAGGGAAGCGACGCACTCCCCGAGGAATCCTTCCCCATCTCAACAGCGGAGCTCTTAATCATTTACTTCTAATGGGGAGACGTCCGCCGGCTGCCGCATCTAGTGACGCGTGAAATGTATCTTGCTTTCACCAACACAAGATTAAGAATAAGATGTGTGTGGTTTTGTTCAAAGTATCGATACTTGTATAGTGTGAACATCGTATAAATGATTTTTTTAATTAATTTATTTAACTAGAATATGAATATTGATCTCATCTTATCTCAACTGCTGCCTATTTATAAAAGACTCCTTTACTATGGTATAATTGCTAATTAAATTGAACAGAAACCGTATCTTAAGTTGCAAAGCCTATGAAGCCTTCAGTTATGGAATGTACTCGCAGTACGCAAAGTTCTCGGATACATTTTGCGTTTGTAATCGAATTAACTTACGATATTTGACCACTCGAGACGTAACCGTTTTGTGTAAAAAAATATGTCGCACCCAGAAATGTTTGCCGAAATGTGTCTAACGTGAACAATAGCGAAGCCACCAACGCCGTCGCTCCAGAACCCCGCAGTGCGATTTATGAATAGAATAATGCGAGCGTACACAAAACCCGTGCGATGTCAGCATCATCAATCAATGTACCTCGAAATGTTTCATTAGTAAACATTAAGATGTTTGCTTACATGTCCGCCTGTTGTCTGTTTGAATTCCGTGAAACGAGCGTCTCTTATATTACAACGGAGTATTTGGCAATTATATATCCATGGTTAGGTTGACGACGCGGGAGGCAACGGCCACTGAGGTGAGGACGCATTTTAATGCAACTCAACCGTTCTATTGCAAAATACATTGACAATAAATGATTCATGTCTGACCAGAGACTGACAGAAACTAAGATATCAATTCGGGAATTGGGTTTGGACGAAAAATGTACCTTTTTTCGTCGCCATGTCATAAATTATGTTTTTATCTCATTCGATACTTAAAGTCGTGTTGTATTTATCGTGGTTATTGTGTTTTTATACATCTGAATACAATGGTTATACGTTTTATTTTGTCATATGTATTATTGTTACAATTTTTGTTGTAATATCATACTAATGTATGTCAAAAATTATTTTCTACTAAATTGAGATATTTCTGTGTTAGATCATTTGCAATTATTTTAATTAAATCAAGGGAATGTGCTATCAATTACTACATCTAATTTTGATATAAATATTGGATGTTGAGAATTTTCAATTTATAAGAACAAACATCATCAATATTATAATATTTTAAACGACAGATTTTGTTGTTAATTTGTCATACAAAACATTCTTTAAAATAATCATAATAATAAACAGCCGTGTGAACAATCACCGAATTTGTGTTTTTATTGTATTGTTTCGCATACCTGTTCCTACAAATAAAAGAATACAGACCCTGACGTCATCGCATGAACCCGTGTTAACCAAAAGGAAGTAATACTTTACTTAAACGACGATAGAAAAGAAAGAGGTTATTATTAAAAAAATAAATTTGAATGGTATTTTAAAACAGTTTAAATTGATTAAGCGATAAACCAACGAACCGATACAAATGTACAAAATTAGAATAAATTTTGTGTTTAGTTTGTCGTTTCGAAGCTTACGCATGGCGTAGGGTACAGTGACTCCGCACTCACAACGCCTAGTGAAATGTGAAAGGAGTCACGGTTGTTGTTATATTGTTGCTGTGAAAGTATGCGCAGGCGCCTCACAAGATATTTATTTTGTAAACGAAATGTCTTTGTGCTTTTGTTTTTAAGGTTTAAAGAAGCACGCATCTAACTCACATTAATTATACGAAAGACATTTCATAATGTTTTTAAAAGCAATTTTACAAATAACATAAGTCAATCGTAAATGTATCTGCAATTTGCATTCATAGCAAACATAGCTTCAATTTCAGGACACCAAGTAGTTATTAATCTAGTCAGATTTTATTACGATTTTATGTTTATTCCAATTGGATTCAAACACTAATTAAACATGCTTTTTAAAATTACTCTTTGCTTGCGTTATGAAGTTCTTCTTAAGAGTTATGTTGATTATAGTAATTCAGTAACTGTAATAATTACATGCAATAAACGAGATACAGTTATAAAGAAATTAAAACAAATATTTGCAATGTTCTCAAGAATATTTTAATTTTTTACAGTTATGGAATAAAATGATATTCATATCTCTTAAAGAATCAACGGACAATGCACGTTGAATAAGTTAAGATATTGCAGCGTCATCGTAAAATAAACCATATGACGTCATTTATAAATTGTAATATCCATAAATGGGTTCGGCAAAGAGGATTTTAGTGATGTCCTACTAAGTATCGATAGTAAACACGACTTGGTAATGATCGATGACTGGCAAAGGCAAGGACACCCACATGAAATCCTTAATAGATATATTGTGTACTGGAATAGACAATATAAGCGACATTTTAAATTTCTAAAAGATATTCATTTTCAATAAACATTTAACGTGTAAAATTTAAAACGCTAGTTTTTACTTATATGTTTTATGTGTAAGCTTTGGCCCGCGACTTTGTCCGCGTGGAATTAAAAAAGTAGCCTATGTGTTCTCTCAGACTATCTAAATGTATGCCAAATTAAATCGAAATTCGTTCAACAGTTTAATGCTACAAATTCTAACCAACAGTAATGTAGAATTCGACTGCAATGACGCTTGTATTAAGCAAACAATGTTGTCTCTGTTATGTCTGAGTGAATGAAAAGGATGACAATACATAGTAACACGAATATTACGGCAATGCAATTGTATCGTTATATTTTCTTGTTTTAGTTAAAAATTTGCTTAATATAAAAACGCATAAACTCAACTGTTTCCTACTAGACAGTTATCACCTTTGTCGCTCATGTTAATAGACATATTATACAAATTATGGAACTTAAAACTCATACATACGAGCCACATTTAAATATATATTTTTAGAAAGTGTTGAAAGCAGAGCCAATTAAATTGTTTACATTACTTATGTTTACGCGTTCGGAACAAACGACCAAATGTCCGTTTTAAAACCTTGAGTTTAACTTGATTTCTAATTATGATAATTTAATTACACTTGTTTCAACATGATTATACCTATGCTCATTATATAGACGTCAAGTAATAACAACAATTAAAAATTGTATTTTAAGTACAAATAGCATGTAATCATCATCATCATCCACTTGCCCTTATCCCTTATGGAGGGTCGGCACAGTATGTGCTGCTCTTCCATACATCTCTATCAGCCGTCATATCTGAATCCACTCCTTTCTTAAGCATATCTTCCTTCACACAATCCATCCATACTTTCTTCGGTCTTCCTCTTCCTTTGTAGCCATCCACATTCAATCAATCTAGCATGTAATCATACTTATACTAATATTATAAATACGAAGTTTAGATGGTTGCTTATTAGAGTTTGTAGCCTAAAGAGCACACTTGGATGAAATATAATATGATTATAGAACATAGTCTGAAAGAACACATAGGCTACTTGGTTCATTTAAAAAAAATTCGCGCTGACGGAGACGCGAGCGACAGCTAGTAAGTTAATAAATATATACAAGAAGATTTTGACATTATTACAAGAAACATAAATAGCGTCATTTTTTTATTTAATAGTCACTTCCAGATATTTGTATATCTGTGTTCATTGTAAGACACACATCTCGATACATCATTGATCGTGGCGCGATATTCAGCTAGCGTCATGTTGACTAGAACAGACATGAACACCCCATGTTGTTCATCTCTCATTAATAGAATTAATGGGGACGTTTCCATCTGTCTTTAATTCATCGTTACACAACAAATCGAAGCCTAAAATATGACCGCTAATAGCGCGCGAGCTGAAAACGTTTGAAATTTGGGTAGCGATTTCTTTAGTTCTACTTTAGTTTATCTATGACTTTATTCGGTTACTAGATGTTGCTGGCGACTTCGTCGAAAGAAATAAAAAAAAATAATTAAAAATACAGCCTATGTTATTCAAAGATAAATTATCTTTCTAACCTATTAAAGATTTTCTATATTACAGACTGCTTCTTAAAGCACTAAAGGCCTACAAATGGTAAAAAGTTTTAAAACATCCGTGAGAAATAAAATCAACACGATGTATGAATTCATAGATTCCTTTATTTCAAAGGGTACAGAGGTACAAAAGTACTACATACAAGAATATTGATTATAATTTAATAAAAAGCTTACAATCGAATCGAAACAGTCGTAATAGCTTCATTCAGATATACATTCAATACAGTATCAGAATGTATATTCGTGTCACACGTTATAGAGCTTTATAGTGTACTGAATAAGGGCGATAATCGAATCAAATGTTATTAGTAATCACTACAAGTTTATACCCTTCGTTAGACACATCGTTATGGACGTTATGATAACAGAGAAAGGGTCGGGCTATTCTTTTAAAAGGGTGTTATTAAAACTCATTTAAGAGTAACAGTAATAAAGAACGGAATGGAATATAACCTCTGTGTTAATACTAAACGATATCCTTTGATACCAGAACACTAAGGATCTATACTCAGCGGTTATTACCACACTAAATGATCCATTACTTTTGCAATTTATGGTTGAAGTACCAACACCACGGATGTGAAAATTAGCAACTTTTGAGGAGAAAGAAAAAACTGGTTCATTATGTGATTTTCTATAATAATACGCTGTTTTTGTGTTTTATTTATAGCTATATTTAATCTAGAATACGTGTGATAGGCTTAGCTGAAACAATGCGTCTTCTAATTCTCTAGCGAATGCCATCAAAATGTCAAAATAACCAAAAAGTAACAGAACTTCAACTACGAAGTATGCCCACGTACGTATGTTATTCTTTACAATATCTCCTACTAGCTTTCCAACGCGATTTAATAAGCGAGGAATTAAAAATAATTTAAGCTACATATATGTTCTTCCAAACTATCCCCTACATCACTGCCAAATTTCATCGACATTCGTTTAGCGGTTAAGGCTACAAACTCTAACAAACATCCATCCATCCATCTAAACGTTCGCATTTAAAATATTCAAATTGGGAGCTTATCTATTGAATTATATAATGTTTAATATCAATAATAATTAATGTTACTTTAATTATGTAGATTAAATTTAATGATGTCGTGTTAAAAGTAAATCATATCCCATAAGTTTTAATAGATAGCCCTTACCATCGGTAATGTATTTTTAAAGAATGTATTCAATTTAAATGAAACTTAAATAAACAATAAAATTAATATGAGGACTAATCGTACGATGTCCCACTCAGCTGGATAACTGCCCGCGTACAGAGTTATAATAAATCATTAAACGACAAGCAATATAGCGTAATACAAACATTCCACGGATTCAAAGGCGCATTCCTTGAAATATTCAAAGTTAATTATATCATACTTACGTTCATTAATCATTGGATATAACATAATTTATTTAGTGGTGGGCCGCGTGCATTAATAATTTGGACAGTGAAATGTTTATAAGTTATAATAAATACATGACACGGAGTAAAGCAAACAAACAAACAATGATGGGCAGCCGGGGAAGGAAGCGCGTGCCGTGGATTAGAGAAATTTTCATATCAAAGGGCCTCAGTTTCATGAATTGCTCGGGTCTGGGGCGCGGCGTAATGTCTTCCTTTATTTGACGTGCTGCGTGGGAGAATTTAATTTGTTGCACTTTACGTTTAATCGCATTAAGCGAAATTCATATCTTTTTTTTTTTTCACTCACGCGTTCACCCTCTCTCTTATCGTCGTTTTGCATGTCCGTTTGTTTGATTCCGTCTCATGTTTTTAAATTGATTGTTCTCAGTTTGTTGTTACAATTTATAACATTCTCTTTTTTTGATCCTCGTCTTTTCTTTTAGTTGAATGTTGAGTTATTTGTTATATGTGCTCTTTATTATATCACTTTTTGTATGTGTTTTGGTCGATTACTCTGTGGTTATAATATCATTTTAAAGTTGCTGGTACTAAAATTGATTCTCAGTGGCGCAAAATTTAATGCGATCTATACAATATTTGAATCATGGATGAATTGGTTTCTATTATAGGAAAAGCTAGTGGGGTAAATTTGTAATCCACTTAAGACGAAATAGAGGAGGTTTTTGATCCGAAGTCTCTGTATTATAACTCAGCTTATCACCATTATTCTAAATAAGCATGTTATTGTAATTTCCAATCGTTATACATTCATTTCGTTGGATAGGAGGCGAGTGTAGCGTGCGGTTGTCCGTCGACGTTATTCCGGCGTCCGCGTCGTTTCGCGGACCACCGGCATTCGGCATTGTCAGATTTGTTCCCATTTCCATGAATTTTGTTTATTCAACAGCATAAGGTTTGTGTGCGTGTGTTTGTTTGTTTGTTTTTTTTTCTATCTTTTTTTGTACGTATACTCTTGATTTATTCCCGCCCATTAGGTCACGGTGAGTAATGCTGCGACGCCGGGCCGTCCGCGCCCCGGGGCGTCCGATACATTCGCGTAGATAGCGGCTACACGTGTTGTCAACTTGTACATTTTCATCCGAATACGGCGTATATGTTTGATAAATTTTAACTTAACCACATTAGTACGGTATCTCGATAATCGCGCGTTTTGAAGGTGTCGGTTATTAAGTCCAACGGTGGGTGTTCTTAGCATTTAACATGCTTTTTATGACGATAGAGGATCTATTCTTTTTTTTTCAACTTTACTATGGAAAGGTAAAAGCCATAGCAGTGGCGTGTTCTAACCTTCGCCTAATGTTACAACTAATTTGAATTTAACTAATTCACACATAGTTTTAATAAATCAACAAGTATAGTTAAAAATATATACACGTGCTACGAAGTCGTTAGGCTGATAATGTTGCTCTTATTGTTTGTAAAGTAAGCACTCCAAAATATTATGTCAGCGTGTATTTAGAGTATACTAATTGTGAAATTTAGTATACCGTCAGACATTCATTTTGACAGTTGTTACGAAATTAGCAATACGATAAAAGGTCAAATTGACAGCAAATTGCTCACATTAAGTTTAACAAATATTAGGAATAATAGCCTTCATGATTATCTCAGCACTAAATAGGTAAAGGAATTCAGTTACTATGTATTTACAATAAGTTAACAAGTCAAACATCGAGTGACTAACAGTTAGCTAGTTGTAATAGTGCAGCGTCATTGGGTGTCAGAAACATTCATAAACAACTTGAACAAATCAACAAAATACTGTAAACAAAAGCCACTTGTCACCCAACCTAAGGGCTTTTTGTTTGTCTTGCATTTTTATAACAAGAGTTTTTGTGGAGAGTCGATGTAGGAAGGAAGACGCCGCGGGCGGTCCTAGCCCCATGGGGTTTGCGTATACAAAACATTTCGTGATCCATAAAGACAAAAGGAAAATTAAAATCTGTAAAACTCTTGGGACGAGCTGCGCGCTCTTATGGACTATATTGCTGGTACGAAATGGAGACACGAGCGTTGCTGATGCCAAATTAGAGTGCCCGTTTAATGTGCTTGTCTTATTCAATGCTGAAGCAAAAAGTGTTTTAGAAAATTACGTTTCGCACATTTCAGTAAAATCAGTGACTTTTTAGCAACATTTTTTCTCAATCTTCATTTTATAAATAATGCTAGATGGGCACAAAAAAAATGATACTACCTTTCACCCGCGTCTGCGTGGAATAAAAAAAAAACAAAAGTGAGTATGTGTTCTTCCAGATTATCCCTCAACATCTATACCAAATTTCGTCGAAATCCGATCAGCAGTTCAGGCTACAAATTCTAATAAACATCCATCTAATTAGTCAGATATCAATGTGTCTATAGTTTTCAAAAAAATATAGAGGTCAACAATAGCTGTAAATGTGGTAAGGTACTGTAAATGAATACTTTCAAGTTATTTCTGCATTTAGTTTTTATTCTACATGTGTATCTATGAATACAGTCAATGGTAATGCTAATTGCTAAAACAAGTCAGTCATTAAAAAGTGCAAGATGTGTTCGAAAAACAAACACATTTAAGACTGGAACATAGAGCTGAGAGATATTTGCTTTAATTATTCTTTGTAGAGCGCACTACAAACGAATGAACTCGTCTCTGGCAAGCACAAGGGCACTCCACTTGCGTACATAATAAAGTATTTACATATTATTCATGGAAACAAATGTCCTTTGAATGGTTTTTGGATTTGTTGACTTAATACAAAGTGCTTTTACGTGAGGTGGCCTTTCTGTCGGCGACATCGTATAATGGATGGCCGGACATTCACATTTTGCACAAATGTTTCTCTTATTTAGAGATCGCAAAATTTATTATCTTCGAGTATCATGCTTTGCATTGTCTTTATTGGGTTATTATAGGGCTCAGAATTAACCCATGCTTCATAAGTCATGTTTTCATTGCACACGACGGCATAAGAGTTTTTCGTGAATAATTTTACAAGCAACGAGTGTTGTTTGTGCAACACTTTTTCTATCATAAGTGTATAATTTTTTCATGGAATATAAGTTTATACTTTATAAATTTTCTGGAATAAATTTCTACTGAATCGAAGATATTTTTTGCGTTAATCTTTAGTTTATATTTTACTAGCTATTGCCCACGAATTCGTCCGCGTGGTATTAGAAAACATACGAACTATATAAATAACAATAACCTACGTATCCCTCGGGAACCCGATATTTCTCGGGGATAAACCTTATCCCATGTGAACTACAGACTTTGTTTTATATCTGTGCCAAATTTCAATAAGATATGTTTATCCATTGCAGAATGATCGAGTAAACTAAATTAATGAATCCCACGGAACCGCAACTATTCCCGGGATGTAAAGTAACCTATGTGTTCTTCCAGACTATGCTCTAAACCTGTGCCAAATTTCATGGAGATCCGTTCAACCTTTTAGGCTACAAACGCTAACAAACATCCATATGATGTGTATTTATTTTTACTACTACTATTTATTTTTACTAGCTTTCGCCCGCGACTCCGTCCGCGTGTTATTAAAACAAAAACAAATAGCCTATGTGTTCTCCCAGACCTATCCTATCCTATTCTCTATCTATATGGAAAATTTCATTGAGATCCGTCCATCAGTTTAGGCTACAAACTCTAACAAACATCCATCTATCCATCCATCCATCTAAACTTTCACATTTATAACATTAGTAAATATGATAGATATAAAACCTTAAAAATTATTTGTCAAACATTCATAGAATATTTTCCTAAGCCATTCGAATTTTTATACGCGATACGGTTTTAACTTCATTTCTATCAAATAAAGGCTGTAAGCTTTATTCATTATTTGTTTAAAACTCATTTTTGGTTGTTTCATATGTCTGAAGACATCAAATTACACATACTATGAACCTGTGAAACTTCAAAGATGTGTTGATAACAAAGTTTGTCGCAACTTTAATCCAGCTTTATTAAACGGGGATTATGAGCACTGTTATAATCTGATAAAACTGTCGCAATCTGTTAGATAAGATATATTAAAACAGTTTAATTGTCATTGCTTAGTCATACTTCGTACTAATATTATAAATGCGAAAGTTTAGATGGATGGATGTTTGTTAGAGATTGTGGCCTATAAGGCTGAAAGAATTTTATGTAGAAGATAGTATGTGTTGTTTATAATTCCACGCGAACGTCGCAGTCTAAAACTAGTAATTAATATTTATGAATATATAATATGGTGGTATTTTAATTAATAACACTCGTGTTGTTGTTCTGGAAGAAACAATTTTGTTTATTATAATAGTCATGAAACAATCAAAAAGTATAAAAAGTAAATGTTACAGTTTACCTGGAAGAAAAACAACATTAAATGCTATTAACTTGTTCTTTTGATTCCATGTATTTTACGTTATATTAAAATGCCTCCGCTAATTTGACAACCAAAAAATACAGATGCTAAATACAGATTCAAAATAGCTGTTACAAATATAAAAAAATAATCATCCATTAAAAATAATCTAAAAATTAAAACGGTTATGGAAAAAAGCTCCAAGTCAATATTTCTGCCCGTCCGTGTTTATGTTACTCACTTTCGACGTTTTTTTTTAAAAAAATATACTATTGCAAATATTCATTCTGATATTTAACATTGTATGGTATTATACGTTTTTTTTTTAAAGTAGGATCGGTAATAAACAATATTACTAACTGCATATATTAATTTCAAAATAATCGGTGTAATTGTGTATTTATAACCGTTTTAAAAATGTATCGTAGACCTATTAATATTCAGACATCCGCGATAAATCCATTCGCTGAGAAAATAATCTACAATACAAAAATGATAGAATCAATATTGAATACCGTGGAGTATTGGAAGGCAACTAGTTCACGCTGCCACTTATTTATGAGCGGGCTGTGTTCGAACAAAAACAAAACATTGCGAAGAGCTTCGCACCTCGTAGGTGCCGAGATCGCATCCACGGAGCTCTCACTATTACACACAAAACAAATACTTCGAAATTAATCTTTACCTTGCAAGATTTGTATATTATTGTAATAAAAATTTGCGTTTGTGTATTCATTGATAACTCCTTCTAATGATATTATTAGTGACTAGCTTCCGCCCGCGACTCCGTCCGCGTGGAATTAAAAAAAACAAAGTGAAAATTCAATAAAAAATGTTCTAACCTCCAAAAATTGGAACGAATCGTTATAAACAATAATAAAAGTTTCGCTTCGTAAAAGCCGCTACTTTACTAAAATAAGTCAAAATTCTAATGACATTTAAAGTTTTCACGTTGCCTTATCGTTTAAAATGAAGTTACTCAAATGTCGTTTCAGTGTTCTGCCGTATGTGTAGAAGATTCAAGGGAGATTAACATTTTATTAGATTTTGTTTTGATATTTTCAGTGTAAGTAGTAAGTGAGATGTTAGTGGCTTATTGTATGTATGGACAAGCGTGAGAGAAGCTCGCCGTTGTCCGGAAATCTTTGGAGTAATAAAGAGCTAAGGTAGAAAGCGCCCGCACGCTGTGTGATAGATGCCCCACGGGCAAGCGACAAAAAAATAACAAAATCGTCTTAGCAAACATGTTTAATAACGAATGACTCGATCATATATCTTCACCTGCTTAGTATGACATAAATTATAATAACATTATGTTGTACACGTTCAAGAAGTCCCAACAAATTCTCATTCACTAGAAAATAAGACGTTCCACAAAAAATATTGTCCGAGTTATTAAGATGAGTCAGAAATAGAATAAAAATCGGAATTCTAATGTCCCGCTGTTGGCCAACGTATGCCTTTTGTGTATATTTACATGACTAATGTCACATGAATTTGGATTAAGGTACAACAAAAGCATTAATATTTCGTACCTTGACGACTACATTTCAAACAATATTACATAATTTGTATCATTTTAATATAACAGATCAAAAAATTAAAATATTTACCCTTATAGTAAGCAATAAAAACTCTAATCGAGACTGAGACCTGAAAACGTCTTCAAGAAGAAGTCAATGATAAAAAATTAAAATCATTTTAAATTCATAAACATCACAAAAATAGAAACGTCTCTCTTTAGAGCTAACTTCAACCATCAGACCATTAAAATCCGAAGACGATGAAGTAATTTCTTTACACATAGATTCTACTTTTATCCTAAAATCACAAAAACGTCTTTTCACTACCTATTATTTGAAACATTAGAGTTCAGCTTGTAGTAGTTATTAAGGAGACAATGATATTAAATGAACAGCGAATTTGAACCATAATTTCGAATTCTCTGTTCTACTCGTCAACTAGGATTTTAAACTATTATATTTTATGATGTACTGTCTAGTGTTTCGGTAGATTACTTTTAGTTTCCAGACTGTTCAAGTAAAGTTCGGCTAATGAAGGGATGGCACAACGTCAAGTGCAAATAATTTGGATTAATATTTAGTGTCGACGTGTCCAATAAAGTAGCGTCGAGTTCTAGGGGTCGTAAAAATCAATTAGCCGGCCTGATGTTATGTAACCGCACGCTTCCGAATACCTCCTTTTATTATCAATTAGATAGGTTTATGTGTGGAGTAGATGCGGATTAGGCGGCGCGGGACGACGTGCGTGTCTGCGATGGCCGGCGGCGGCTTAGCCCGGGGATGCGGTCACCCCCGGCCACGATGACAGCTGCTTTTGCTCGCGTCCCAACTTCAATTTTATACCGCGAAATTGACAGCTACGTAACACCATGCCTCATCGGTACGTGTTCCCAGCCGTGTTCCGATGCGCGCAATAAAATACACTTACGTCCGTGTTCGCGGCGCGAGGGTTCACCGCACGGCGGGTTTCGATTTATGTTGTTTTATATGAGCTTGTCCGTTTTTGTTAATGTGTAAATTAAATCAGAGCTGGTGCGTTTGTTTTATTAAAAGAAAGAACACGGGCGCCGCACAATTTTAATGTTCTCAGCTTGCAACCGGCAATCAAGCTCGTGGAGTACTTTTTGGTAATGTTCATGCTGCATATATTCAGAGATTGCATCGCTGGCACTCCTGCGCTGTGTACGGCCCGTGAACACTGCACAAGGACGAACTGCCGCAACATATTTGCATATTTTTTGTATCTTAATTCCGAGCCGCTCTTGTATTTCATTGCAAAGGTACATTCATTTCGAACGAGATTAAAATTGCGCCGAAATCCGCTCATTGTTGATTTTTTATGCATTTACGTATATCTTAATTACCGTTATGCGAAGGAAAAACAAACATTTAATAAAAACTTTAATTAAATAATTAAGAGGTTATCGAAATTACAAGTGCTACAGTTAAGTTTTGAAATTATCATTTATGTATGTTCAACGAATGAAACGCTTTTACAGAAATTTTAAATAACGGTAGCTCATTGATGTTAAGATTATAATTTAATAAGCATAACATCAAATGAAAAACAAATATGTATTCAAACCCGTAATCCATTAGGAAGGATATTTCAAGTTAAAACGATCTTGGCATATGGTGATATTAAGGGGGGTTAAATACAAGGATATCCACGCATATGTATGTACCTGCAGAATTTGCGATCAATTAGTATTTAAATCATATTTATTTTTACTTCTGATGGTATTACTTCTAATACTAGTCATCATTTAAGATTTCAAAATGCTTAGAAACTTTTCTTAAGGTATTTGTAATTATTAGGCTAACAATACAAAATGTAAGTCAAAAAGATAAGTGGCCAGATTGTAAATACAGAGATTTCGGATTAAATCGCGAACTAACCAAAGAGGTTTTTTATGAATTCGTTTACCATGATCCACGAGAACACAGTGACCAAAGTTCGACTCCAAATCTTAAGGGTTCGGGACAAATCACAGTAACATGTAAGCTTCCAACGGAAGTTATATCTTTATCTGTATTTTGACTGTATTTCTGTGTCACTTGAATACCAAATTGTACCAATTAATTTAAAAACACAACTCATGCCCGTAACCCAAAGCCATAATCTCTTGTACTCGCGACTTCGTCCGCGAGTAATTATGTAATAGAAAAAACATAGTAAGTCGCCTATATGTTGTTCCAGACTATTAATTTTTATGAGGTGGCCAACGAGCAAGCGACCACCTGAATCTGTCGAAATGGCGAAGCGACTACTACCCATAGACATTCGCAACTGCATATGAGTTGCCTACCCTTAATCGACGGAAGAGGAGACGCACATAAACGGGACATTTCTCCTTTCTATGCGTCTCCTCCGTCGTCAAATCCTCTTTTATTCCCATCCTTTCTTCTTAAGAAAAAGGTGCAAAGGAAAAGGGACTAAAATTAGGGCTCCCGCACCACATTCATCGGACACGGAATTGCTCCCACTTCACGCTTGTCTTTTGTGTGATCGTGGTATTGCATCGGGCAAACCGGCTGATTCGTGCGAAAACGTTAAAACAGTCTCTACCACTGTTGAAATGTATATTTTGTAAACTACTTAAGGTGTTAAACTATTATTAAACCTGTAAATGGTATACTTAGACTAAATAAAATCATTGCACATATATGAACTTCAAACAATTAATTCAGTGAGCGAACGGCACCATACTAAATGCTTTTCGAGTTGAAAACTCCGATATCGGAAAGCAATCACGGCTTCAAACGAAGAATTCATTTAGAGAAGTTCAAACTCCGACGTAATCCTAAAGCCGTGGCCGTGTTGGAATTTCTCATTGATTTGCACGGCCCGTGTCGTCGACGGCGTGCAAGTATTCACAAGTTCTATATTTGATTCCATTACAAATAATAATGGGACAAATCTTTATGGTATGTTATATAACTTGGAAATTAACTTTAAAGCAAAAATCATAACTTCCAGCATTATTGACATTATTTACTATAGCTAGATTTGTTATTTAATCACGAACTAGATAATGAGTTATCAATTACTACAAGAGCAAGTGAACAATTTTGACTTAACAATCGCACACCAGTTGTTCGGTTGTCTATTGTCAATTGTTTTGCAGCCAATTCAACTGTTTAGTTGCACAACTAATCGAGTGTGCGCACCGCTATATAAGCTCATAGGAATCAAAGCGAGACTAAACAGTTGTGCGATAGTTTGGTTTCAGGTGTGCGCACGCTCTAAGAGCACTACAAATTATTTACAATTCATTAACACAACTCTTGGAAATAAATTTAAAGAAGTAGTATTTTATCACGAAAACAATATGCGAAAAATGTTATTCGTTTGTAAATATTTTAACAGTGATATATTTTCGACGTATTTCTTAACAAACGTTATAAAATATTCCTAATTAACAACAAATAAGTAAAACGGACTGTTCTAAAAGTCGTTAATGCCTAATTTTAATATGCGGTTTGTTAAAAATGTCCGTTTAAAAATCTAACACGCGTGGAATGCTTTTGAATCAAGATAAATATGGCCGGCGGCCGCTTCGTATCTCGTAAATCGCTCGAAATCTGTTTTATACGAAACAGATAATAAATAAATTCGAAGGCCCCGGTGATCTCTATGCATATAGCGGCAGCATTACGCAATAGTTTGATTTATTCGTTTCGGCAAGGTGCACGAAATTCTAACGGCTCACCCTCCGAGGCGTGATAGAATTTCGCTGGCAAATTCTCTATGGTATTGTCAATAAATCCTGTCTGTACATCTGTATTTATGGTTTTATAAAACACTCATCTTTATAGTATTTTTATCACTTAACGAATAAGGAACGTTTTAATTAATTTTTGGAATTATATACTTAATTATTAATGAAAAACGTTCGTCAATTTATTTTTGTTAACAATAATCATAGAATAACTACTAAAAATATCTAAATTGAAAAAGCTAATTAAAGTTTATAGTAATAATAATTATAAAAACATAAAAAAAATAGTAAGTGAAGTAAGGGGAGCAAGCACTAGTGTTTTCATATATGCGAAAAACTACTGAGATAGGCCGGCGGTGATAAATGTGAGGGAAGGTATGAATAAATTTGGCCGGTTGCGCAGAAATCTGAAGTGATTAGGTTCGACACCTTGGCCGGAGCAGGTGGGCTTGACTTAGTTGCTCGCACCTTTGTACTTAAGCGCTTATAACTTGTTACATCGTAAATTATTTGTGACGGCCGATATTAAATTGTAGTTTAATACTTTTATTTCAAACCACATAGTTATCTTTTCAATTAGTATAAAAAATACATAGATTACAGTCACATGATATTGAAATTACATCATTTTTATGACATTTGACAATGTGTCCGTACATCTTACTTCTTACTAATATTATAAATGCGAAAGTTTAGACGGATGGATGGATAGATGGATGGATGTTTGTTAGAGTTTGTAGCATAAACGGCTAAACGGATTCTGATGAAATTTGCTACAAATGTAGAAGATAGTCCAGAAGAACACATAGGCTGCTCACTTTTGATTTTTTAAATTCAACGGGGACGGAGTCGAGGGCGAAAGATATTACATTACTTAAATCTCCAAGACCTTTAGTTTATTTAGTAAACTAGCTTTTTCGTTTTCATCCACATAGAATTAGAAGAAAACTTAGTAATTAGCATATGTGTTCTCTCAGAATGTATTCTCCGTCAAATTATAGCGATATCTGATTAGCCGTTCTGAAAATACGCAACAAACATCCATCTATTAAAACGTTCGCGTTTATAATATTAGTAATAATATTTAATTACTGACTTTTTATTAATAGTATAAGTGGTTTTAATCCTTACAGCTTATAATGACCATAGAATAAGTACGGACAATCTACCTTTATATTTTTCTTTATTGGTTGGATTTTAAAATTTTATTTGTCTTTACATACTCCATGCGAATATTATAAACTATGTTTTAATCTTAAAAGTAATACATTTTTTGCTATCATTCTTTTGGTAACTTTTCGTAAAGTAACTTTACATAATTTTAATATATCTTTTCTTAATTAAGTTAATTCTTAAATGATTTGTGATATTGTTAAGTTATTGTATTCTTAATAAAACATTTACGACATCAAGTTAAAACAGTACTAGGTGCGCCATCTGTCGTTAAACGTTGAAAACGTGTAAAGCTAGACCTAACCTTTAGGTTCTCTCGTGTCTTACTTCTTAATTCTAGTTTTATTAAGAGCTTTATATTGTTAATTTAAAATTATAACTACAAGAAGCACGTTTTAACAGTTATCTGTTTTGACTAATCTAAGGTATTTTTTTTTATTTTCTTTTGACAGCAACAGTTTTAGTGTGCATTAACAATGGTACTTAACGAGTTCTTGTTGTCATGACTTACCAAAATCTCTGCAAATGCGAAGTTAATTTGTCCACATCCAAGTACTAGGTCGTATATGAGGCCGTAAACTTATGAACTTTATTGTACAGTGTCAACTAATTAAAAGCCATGACTCTGGCAAACAATTTTATTGCAGCAATCATCTGCAAGCTCTAATCTGTATAAAGGTGGGCACATAACTATAAAATGTATCCGAGCATTGGTCCCGCGCGGCCGGCTCGTTTGATTGGTTTCGGGTTATTAGCCTCTATTTGTATTGTCAATGTTTATTGCTGTTTTATGTGTACTAGCGGTTTTATTACGCATTCAATTGCTATAGTGACGGATTTGATTAAGTAAAGCCGTACTTTTGTTTGTCATCGTGGATTGTTATTTTTTTATTAGGTTCCATCGTTTCCGCTCTCAGAATGTTCTTAACGATACAATTATTTTATAACTTTATTTTCATACAAATTAAAAGTTACATTTTATTAGGAGTTTACTTGATCTAATTATTTATATATTGTAAAGATTTGTAATAACGTAATGTTATTTAATTCTTACACTTGTTTTTACAATTCTATATTGTCCAAAAAATGTTGTTGCCCATATTTATGGTAACTAAATAAAGGGTTCTTTGTAAAGTTTGTTATAATTAAAAAGAAATGTACCCCTTAATAACATTTTCGTGATAATTATTTTGTTATTTTCTTCAATGATTCTATCAAACATTAATATATCAGTTAACGTTACGAGATCCATTTATAAATGACTGATGTAGCGATTTATTACAATAAGAATATAATTAACCTCTGATCATTTTGAATAAAAACATCTATTAATCTTTCATATATTAGTTTTTGACTATTATGTAGATACATATTTAATCTACACTATTATAATAAAGCGTAAACACACACTTCTTTGTTGCCTAAGATGTCAGCAATTACAGCATATTTTTGAATGATTCTTTTTTTAATAAAAAGCCCTACACTTACGTCATGCTTTATGCTATAGATTTTCACGCCATTAAACTTAGGGGGTAAATATTTTGCATAAAAAACCTAATGTGGGAAAGAGACCATAAGTTGCTGCCAACATCAAGAAAGAAAGATTGCTAAGGTTTGTCATGTCATGTCATTTTGACATTTGCTGTTGATAGATTGACAAATGTAAACAAGAAAATAAAATCTTCATCATAGTATAATAAAACCAGTAAGTTCTTATATCATGAGGAAAGTTGATAATTACTTGATAATGACCGAAGATATGAAGATGATTTGTTGATTTACTGTCTATTATATTCTTAAGTTTCGAAGGTCGGTTAACGATTGATTTTATCTAAATGTGTATCTTTTGTTACAGTAGCAACGTCTCTTATTCGCTTAGATTCAGTTTTAAAATGTCTGTTTCTCTTCAAGATATTTCAACAACACCATTACTTAAACCTTACGTTTTAATTAATTTAAATAACGACTTTCCGTATGCGGGGTATCTAACGTAGCTCTTAAAAGTAGAAAAAAGTGGTTCTTTTATTAGCCTTTAAGCATTGTTTAAGAGTTAAGAGCTGAAGGGTGGCACCCTCTTTGAATATTCCCGTTTTACCGAATCATTATCGACTTTCTCTACATTCATTTCGTAATTCAATTTATTTTATAATGGTTGTGTTTTATTAAGTTTACGAATGTTGTTTTTTTTTAATATGGTACAGAAATAAACAAATAGGTATAATAAATGTTCAGGAATAGGGGGTTGAAATAAAATAAATTACATTGAAATAAAGATTTAATTACAATCGTTACATAATTTTACTCATAATTATTAAGTTACATATTCTATATAGAACATTTATTATTAAGCGAATGTATTCGATTTGGTCACATTTAAACGAGCGGTTATTCATAATGTTAATGACCAGCCTCTGATATATTGCTTTATAACATCATATGAACTTGTATAGCGGTCTACAATTGCAATGGGATAAAAAACTAAACAAAATGCAACCCTACAGTGTAAAACCAGATATTTATTGCTACGAAGATACCTTAATTATTATGATAAATAAATTATCTTAAAAAATCTATTATCAAATGATGTACATATGTGCATCTTTTGTTTAAATAAAACAAGCATCTGTGAAATTTATGTGGCGATTTGACAATTTCAAACTGTTAACACTACCTGTTAGAACCCGAAAGGTCTTAGGAGGGTCAAATTCTCATCTTGTTCCGATGTTAAACAGGTTTGCTTCGAGGAAACAAGTGTTACCCACAATCCATGTATGTGAGTCGCAGTGACAATTTTGTTTAAAAAAAATCAACCAAATTACACTAAGCAGTTCTCATTGGAAAGATTATGACCACGTTTAAATATAAATTTGAATTGCATTTTCAAAATACACCTTTCACGGCTACAATATTGCTATATTTAGATTTTTAATTCGTATTACAATTAAAACGGATTGCGTAAGATTTGAAAATAATGTATTATCGAGAATATATTTTATTTACAGGTATTCTAATAATACTTTTAAAAACAATATTTATAATATTTTCCGATATTCTTTAAACAACTTTGAAATTGCAAAAAAAAAAATAGTTATTACTTTGTACACATTTTGTGAAACTAAAAATAGAAAATCTACAAAACTTTTTATTATATGTACAGGGACAACAATAATATTTAGGAATCGACAATAATTATTCGTTTCATCGAATTAGATATTAACAAAAAAAAACATACAGACGAATTGATTACCTCCTTCTTTTGGGAAGTCGGTCAAAAATAAACACATGGCTGGTGTGACTCATGATTATAATATAAAACTTTCTACTTGTGTGTAGTGTGTAAAACTTAGTGATTCTTTGCCTACGTCTATAACGTACACTAACTACTATCAAAACGAACATACTCGTTAACTATTGAGTAGTGTGCCGATAAACTTTACTAACAAAACAAAGTTGGAAGAACGAAACTAAATGAAATCATAGAATATTAACTTAACTTAAAAAAATCCTTTGCGGAATATAATATTTACTATAATTTACTAAATCCAATAACTAATTTCGTTTCCACTTATTTTTAATTGCGCATTCCGTGTACTTATTTTTTTTATATAATTTGGATAATAACTCCGTAATATTCTTAAATCTATAAAAATACTGAGCAACGTTGATTTCGTACAATGATTTTTAAGTACTAATTACAACTGTCGATGTTCGAACCACAATTAACACAATTTAAGTACAATTTAACGAAATATTTTTATAATACAGAAAGTAAAACTATGTCAAAATATGTCTATCAAAATCATTAATAGAAATTAAACTTTACAAATGTTTTTATTAACTTCGCGATAGAGAATTTGACAAACATATCTCGAAAACAAAAATAGATCTTATAAAGGAAACAAACACTTTTGCCACAATGAAAATTCGATAGTCCCTAAGGGTTGGTGGGCAAAGCGGCGACCCAGTTTGCACGTGCTTTACCTGAAACAACAGAAAAAAACATGATTTTTCAACACAAAAACATTAAACGAATCCACAATATCCTGTCTATTTACGAAGGCAGCGTATTTTAAGATAAAGGTCTCCTCTATAAAGAATAGCGGTATTTAAATTATCGAAAAAAAGACGGTCCGAATCGATAGCTGTTCCGATTCTATCTCGCCGTCGCCGGTCAGCCCTCCGCGGCGTTCACACATAACGGCCGAAAAAGAAAAAAATCCAAGCCAATCGAGATGAGGTGACGAAACGTTCAGTCTCATTATCTGAGAATTTATTAACGAATCGCTCGGACCGGAAAACCGAAATGTGAAAGAAATAAAAATTCGACCTCGCCCGCGGTCATCTTAGCTTTGTACGGCGTCAATGAAAAAAGAAGTCGAACAGGTTAGCCGGGTAACTTGCGACTGAATGAAACAGGGAAGGACCCGAGGATCAACAGATAAGAGAAAAGATTAGGCTGTTGAAAAAAGTAAAGCGGCTTTAATGCCAAGGTAGTGTTGTGAATGAAGAGGCTCCATTGAGATCGCGCCCACGCACGTTCGCCGAGCGTTATCTGGCTCGAAGGACCAAGCGCTGCCGCGCCGCCTCTACTCTCCTCACTTTAGCCACTCCGTGAACAATACTCATTGTGCATTCATAAATTAAAGTTTTTTGTCTTACCGACAATTCTGGCTCCGTATTATTCAAATTAGATATAGTGAACAACAGAATTAGGAATAGGTGTGCCCCGAATAACAATAAAATTACTTGTTCTCTTGTTAGGCGGGTAATTGTATCACATTTATTTCTTTTTATTTTTTTTTAAATCTCATACCAATTATGATTTTTTAACAGACAGTTTAAAGAATTATTTTTTTAAATTAATTATTTTCCTTTATAAATATTCCAAATAAGCAAAGAATAATGAACGAGGTAAGCTGGATATAAATTATTAAAGAATGACGCTCCGATTTAGTAGCGATATTATTTGGGCAAATAAAAACGACACAGGTATGTTACTTAAGCAGAAAACAAGAACAGTCGATTCGATTCGTTCTTTTTTCACTCCTTTAAAGGAATGCCGCGATAAGGAATTATATTCGCGTCAAGGAATCCGAGGGATAAAAAGGCGTGAAAACGAAAATAATACAAAAGGTTATAGATGTGAATTTGTGAGCGTTTGGCTAAAACAGAATTCTTGGCGCAACCGCCCTGTGCGGTGGCGGCCAACTCGCGATTTATTGTAATGAGACGTGGATGCCTCGGCCCCTTCTTAGAAATCCCTCGAGGACTCTTAGAAAAATGCTCCTAAATGACCCCAAGTGAAGATGAATAGAATTTGTCTTCACACGGTGCTGAATAATCTAGCTTCTTATATATATTTCTATAGATTTATTTATCAGAATAAATTAGATCATCGTTTATAAATTAACAATAATTGATCTTAAACGGTTACATGGCTCGTCATTCTCCAATAAACTGTCAAATTTAAGGGTCTGATTCGTTTAAGTAAAAGTCGAGATTAATTTATGTCTAAACTTTATAACTCAGCTAAAGATAAAGCAAGGTAATTAAATCGACCGAAATAAATTAAGTCACACTATCAAACTTTACTTAACTACTAAAAGTTTTAGGATTACATTATTTTGAACAGTAATTTTAGATTAAATAATTAAGTTCATTTATTTCCGGACTAGATTAGATTTTTTTTTATCTCAGAACGCGTCCGTTTTGTATTAGATTGTAATTTGGGCAGGTCAGCGCGGTTACGTAGGTGCGCGGCGCGTCCCGGTGACACTGACAAATGACGTAAGATTGCAATCTCTCCTCGCTCGCCCTTCCGCCTCGCTTCCATTGTTTTCAATTACCGACATGACACCCCAACGCGAGTCTGCGACGCCATCTCGCAACTATATGGCTTCTCCGATATCTTTACTACGATCATCCAT
>NW_013527916.1:182136-211255 GCF_000836215.1 Papilio polytes
GGGTTAAAAAAAAACAAAAGTGAGTAGCCTATGTGTTCTTCCAAACTATCCTCTACATCTATGCCAAATTGCATCGAAATCGGTTAAGACGTTCGAGCTACAAATTTTAACAAACA
Source organism: Papilio polytes (assembly GCF_000836215.1). Lineage (NCBI taxonomy): Eukaryota > Metazoa > Arthropoda > Insecta > Lepidoptera > Papilionidae > Papilio > Papilio polytes. Next base: position 182,253 of record NW_013527916.1, read on the forward strand.
TCCATCCATATATCTAAATTTTAGCATTTATAATATTAGTAAGTCTAGGTATCCCAGAAGATTTTATTATTTTCTAAGATGTTTATAAAATAAAAAAAAAAATATTAGTTGGTGAAGGCAACTAAGGTGGAATATTTCTGCCTTCTTAATTTCGTATATACTGAATATAAAAGAAAGATGAAAATTAAAAAAGTTTTTTAACATAGTCGTGAATCGAAAACGTAGATATAGTTAGTATGAACGTATTTCAACTTTTATATTATTAGTACTGATTGATAGAAGACAATTGTAATCTCAAATTAAATTTTCTTTTTTTGTTTGTTTTTAATCACTTGTTTAATTTGGAGAACTGACCGCCAACCTTCGCTAGTCGGAGAGGCACTTTAAGAAGAAGAATCACTAGTTATATTGATACAAAGTCCTAACGAAAATATGATCTAGCTCAAGTCCTTTATTCCATAACCAAAATAATATCACATCAAAAATGCGAATGTTTAGATGGATGGATGGATGTTTGTAGCCTAAACGGCTGAACGGATCTCGATGAAATTTGGCATAAACGTAGAGGATAGTCTGTAAGAACACATAGGCTACTCACTTTTTTTTTATTTCCACGCGGACGAATTCCCGAGAAACAACTAGTAATGTATATGTTTTATATGAAGAATGAATTTATAACATATTTCTGTTTGTTATATTTGACAAAACTTAACAGTGTGTACGCGAAAACGAAAAAGATAAACACATTTCATTCAAACGTAGGTTGACATCTCTTAAATGAATTGATTTTGTGGCTTTCGTATAAATATAAAAGTTATATTAGCATCTGACTGAAAAATATATTTAGAGAGAGCGTCTGAAACCAAACCGCATTAGTTATACACGAATAAGCTCTTGAAAATCCTCTGCGGTTAACAAAGACGGCTGGAAACTAAAAACTCAGCGCTTTAACGCGCTTGTATCCGCTTTACGTAGCTGGAACGCTAAACTGTATTCAGCGCTGAAGCTGCTTTAAGGGATGTTTATTTCGTAAGCATCCTAATTAATTTAGACAGTCCACTTAAATTTGAGCTTTTACGTAGCATTAATGAAATATAGGAGTTATTTAGATAAATGTAATTGTATTTAATATTTATATTTTTCTAAATACTAGCTGTTCCCGTGCGACTTCATCCGCATGAAATTATGAAAATTTTATTTCATTGTTAACATCTGTCAAATTATAAATTGTAAGTGTCAAAATAACATGACATGATGACAACCTAGCTTCCTTGATGTTGGCAGCAACTTATTGTCTGTTTCCCACATTAAGGTTTTTATCCAAAATATTTACCTCTATGTTTAATAGCGTTAAAATTATAGCCTAAAGCGTGACCTAAGTGTAGGGCTTTTTATTAAAAAAAGAGTTATACGAAAATATGCTGTAATTGCTGACATCTTAGGCAACAAAGAAGTGTGTGTTTACGCTTTATTATAATAGTATAGATAAGCTACTGCTAAATGAAAGCTAACGAGAAATTTCTTTTATAAATTTTGTAGCCAAAAAAATTAGTTCCCTTCTCACTTTAAATTTGGTACTGAAAATTTTATTTCTGGCTGAAATATCATTGTTTATATTTTAGTGTTATCTGATATCATTATCACATCGAGAGCGTCGGTGGCTCAGTGGTTTAAGCACTTGACTTGTAATCTACAGGTCTTGGGTTCGAATCCCGCCGCCATGTACCAATGTGATTTTCAATTTTTCGAATTTTCATATGTACATAATTTACCCGACGTTCTTACGGTGAAGGAAAACATCGTGATGCAACCTGCACATATCAGCGAAGAAATTCAAAGATATGTGTGAAGTCAACCAACCCGCACTTGGCCAGCGTGGTTGACTATGGCCTAGTCACCCTAACTTTAGGGTAGGCTCCGAGCCCCTCGATGGGGACGTATTGTGAGCTGGTGATGATGATGATGATGATGATATCATTAAAATAAGATGTTTTGGTGAAATGTTAAACCTAATTCAAGGATTCTGAATATCAAATGAATTTCCAGATTTTGGGAAGATAATGTATTTATGTTGCTTATAACGAAAATTGCATTTTTTTTGTCTGTCTGTCTGCCAATCTGTCTGTCCGTAAAGCGCGTTTGTTTCTGGTATCTCCGAAATAGTTGGACCGATTTCGAACGGACTTTCACTGAAGGATAGCTGATATAGACGGGCATATTATAGGCTACTTATCTTAATATTGCGTGAACGAAGTCGCGGCAAACAGCTAGTAAAAAATAAAACTTTAAAACGTTAAATATAAACTATAGACATTTTAATTGCTGTTCGCATTTAGAAAGTTCTTATGATAATAATTATTGCACCCTACTTTAAAAATGTAGTGTATAAAATTATCTCCCACCAACGGAAATACTCTTTGCCTGTTAATTTGGGAACGAAATATAAACGTACACGATGTCAGTGTGTGCGCACGCGCATGTGTGTGCCCGACAAATGGTCGGATTAATTCGTTTTGACATTTCCTGCATACGATAATTCCAAATTTAAAAAAGTTTCATGACTTAAATATATGCGTTATTTAAATAGCCCCTTTATAAGTTACACAGATTCCCTCACTGAAGTTATGACTTACTGCTCCAGTTTGTATTAGAGAGTTTATATGAATATAGAAATAAATTAGGCATGAATTTGTTTTGAAATGTGACTCGTAAATAAAAGTTTTTTTTTCTTACACTTAATAACTACGATATTTGGAAGTGATGCATATATATTTTTCTAAGCTATGACAAATTCTGTAAAAAGTTTATGATATTGTGACATAATTTGACCGTGGCGAATCAGTGAGATATACTGCCGAATACTGAAACGAATCATACATAATTTTTCTTCGTAAGCCGCTTACAAACGTCATTGAAGATGATGTTATATATTTAAAAGTCGTTTTAACATTCAGCCGTTATTTTAAAAAATAATGAAAGATTGTTATGACATCAATGGAAATACAAAACCAATTATAAATTCGTTCAACCTCTTCCATTTTACCCTTAAAAGGCAAAAGTGTAGCTGAATATTAATTAAATTAATTTTGCGTCTTACAACCAATAGAGAACCGACGTATAAACGGCACATTTAATCTTTTTTAATGAAAATATCATGAATGAAAATTAAAAGTTATTCGAATACTGTTATTTTAATTGGTAATTTTCGTTTATTCATACCATATGTTTTAAATTTTAAGATTTTATTTTAAGACTCATAATATACCTCACCTACATAACATGATTTAAATAAAAATTGCCAAATAAGCTTACAAATTACGAAAAATTATTTTTGTACCTCATTAGTCGATTGCTTTATTTATAAAGCTTTAAACAATTTTGTTCGCACTAATTTTAATTGAATCCTAATTTAATGAATTTCGTTTTTAATAGACAGAACAAAGTAATAGAACAGATGAGAATGGAAGTAGGGAAAGCTGCGGTTGGGCGGGCGGCGAAGGCTACGCTACATGTTTGAGAGAGCATGCGTTCGATTCGCGGTATCAGAGGTTTACGATCTGGCCGCTTGGGGGAATTGTGGCTTCTCCGCACCCTCCCCCGTACAACGAACCTACCTCTATGTACCCGATTCCTGTACATAAGTACTACCTCCCCACGCCGAGGGAGCCTCGGGTCGTATCGAATTAGAAGCGAGAGGCGAGTAACGATTTCAAATACATAATTGCTACGAGATGAGTACACGTGACATAATATACAACTGAGCTTGAGTGATGTCAACTAATCCATAATCATGCACTGACATTAATTACCCAGACCGTTTAGGCACCGCTCAAGCGTTGCGAAGTCCGAGTTAATACCGTGTCTCAGTACAGTTAATCACCGCGATAGATTTATTACATACCGCTTGTTAGTTAAACCAAATAATGTGTTAATTTATCAAAGAAAATCAAGTCGAACGTAAATTTAAAAGATGGAGCCGTTTAAATGTTACGTATCGTTAACAGAAGTTCTTATTTGGTTGATTTAAAACGTAACAGCCCAAATCGTTGGCACAAAAATAATGCGGGAACGACGAGGCGGCTTGCGCTCGGGGCGCCGTAATTTCCTGCGTATTTTGATCTCAATGGTACGTTACAAGTGCACCCTCCTCTCTTTTCTCTAATTTTTGTACTTTTTCTGTGCTCGAGACTTGTGTTGAAAATAGCTGAGTAATTTTTCATTTCGGTGTGCGGCGGGCGTGGCGGATTACAGACCGTTCCAAATAATACTTCAACGGTACCTAAGCTCAAGTGCGCCTACGTCGCGTCGCGCACAACTTTTGTTGTTTCTGCAAGCTTTTCGTACTTGTTTCTTTGTTTCATTATTTTTCTCCATCCGGCTAACTTATTGCGGCTGCCGTTACGTTTTATGAGCCTCGTATGAAGTTTTTCTTTTCAAATGAATATACAACAATTTTGTTCGCGATCGTATTTCATTCTTGCAACATGAATTTGTCGTTTCGCGGGCGAACGCTTGTTTTTGCTTATTATAATTTATTACAGTATCGCCTGTTAAGTTGTTTGTGTAACTTGTGTCGACTAATAAATTATTGTTCAGGTAACGGAACGGCATCCTATGTGTGGGACGCGCAGTGAACAATTGTGTGCGCGTATTGGAGACGCAATATATCACGGTGTATTTCCGTGCGCCTCCCGAACCGATGCTATCTCTCCGTCTTTTTTACGCATAAAAACTAATGTCGCCTCTAATTATTTTTAGATTATAACGCACCGCTTGCTATATATTACGTCCAACGGAGCCGAATTGTCAGCATAGCTCCGCTTTGATGTAACATGATTTGTTTTTATTTCCAGCCACTCCCAGGTTGATTCATGAGGCGGATTAATTTTCGAGTGCGCCGTGAAACTTGCATTTAATTGATGCGTCCACATTATACGCTATTATGACAGCACCATGATCGCTTCTGTCGATATAAATGACTATTATAGTTTGTGGATACGGTTCGTTGAATAAAATACGGCGTCGAAAGGCAATTTGATATTTGTGCAATGAAAACATCAACACAACGAGTCTCGGTTATCGAGTTTTCGATGAAAAACTGTGAATTGATAAAGCTCCGCACCAAAATGGTGTGTGGAAATATGTTGATGATTGTTTCTATCACGCTTACGCGTTTTGGTGGCAGTGCGAGTGAGAAAAGAGGTGAAGAAAAACCGGGTGTGGTGCCGTGGACATTTTGTCCTTCACCGTATTTACTTCTAAACATAGGGTCAGTTAGTTGCGTGCGTACGTACCCGAACCGCGGTAGGGTGTTAATTTGAAAAGTATTATAAATGCCTCATTAAGGCTTTTTGACATACTGTATGAATAACTTACTAGCCACGCACGTAACTGAAAATACATGGAGCAACTTTTTTGTCACATATTTATATTTATTTTTTAGATCCTGCTTCTTTTATGTTGCATTTTTCTTTATCTAAAAAGATTGCATATTTTTTTTAATCTAAAAGTTTTTACGGACTATAGCCATTATTATATTATTTAAAAAATTGTTTAGTGATTAGTGGACTTTGTTTTGATGAATAGCTTTTATAATCGCGTAGACTTTTAACTTTTTTTTAATAATAACACTCGTTCGGATTTTTCAAACTTCAGTGGTTCAGCTACAACTAACATTTTGATATTATTGGTAATAATAAAGCACACGCTAATCTCCGGCTAACTTAGAAGAAAAGCTACTTTAAGTTAATGAACATTGTTAAACCTACACCTTTTCAAGGACCAAATTTTTAACTATAACTTTAATGTTATTAGAATGTTTTAATATTACTATTGATAAAAAATTATAAATGTCTTTAAATTTGATATTTCATTAGAAGTCTCCTCAAAACTGTGGCTCTATTAGAGTGCATACAAACAGTACATCCGTAAGGCATATGCACGACATACTATCTATTAAAGTCAAAGCGAATTGCGAAACAAACACGAGCCTTTCGCATAGCCATCTATTAGACGAGATAAGGACGGTGTTATGTTAATCCGTGTACGTCGCTGGCTTTATCTAAAGTGGCGCGAGCTGGTCGTGGACCCATGGGACTTACCCGTAAGCAGCTAGCGTGGGGTCGTAGGGGTAGTAGCCGCCAGAGGGTTGCAGGCCCGCAGACGTCCAAGCCGACATCTCTCCGCCGCCCTCTTTTAACGCATATGGGTTACTCTGAAACATAAAACCGGAGAATGAGTAACAAATAACTATTACATTATTTCAATTATTGGTTTATACAGTAAATTAGTTTTGCTTAAGATTTAATAAATCGATTTAACTAAATGTAAATTAACAATTCGGAATTTATATCGAAAAGCGTGTTAAAAAACATAAATGCTGTTTACAGAAATTAGAAAGAAGTAATTTAATAGCTACCTTAACATAAATCAGTGTTTAGGCTACTAGTTACAACTAAATTAAATAATTGATGACGACTTAGAAATTAATACAGACAGAAAACATTACATTGATACAAATTGGTTAACACGAATCGCAGATCTCAGATCAGAGACTGTACAAAGTACACATAGGCGAAGGTAGCTTTGAGGACGCCAAATGTAAGATGTTAAATTTTTAAATGGAGATAACAATCTTTTAGTAATTACAACAGAATTTCAATCAACACTCAGACAATTCAAGTACATCGTTAAACAAAGCATGATCCAAAGTGGATATAAATCACAACGTATAAGTCCTTTCAGTCAATCGGCCTAACAAATACGCTGGCTTAAATTTAATTAAAGCCGACTTAATAAAAGGGAATAAACACACGAACAACAATAAAAGTCCCAAGTGTACTGGCTGACATATCACTGGAGCATTTGCATAATGTATGGGTACAGAGGGGAAAACTATTAAAGCCTACGGGGCCCCGATGCGTGATAGTTGTTTAACTGAGAGCTAGTGAGTGCGGGAGGGAGAGAGGGCGAACCGACCCTCTTTACTAAGTTATTCGCATACATTAGGAGCAACTAAATTAAAAGTGTGAATGATTCCGCGCCTCGGGATAGCAGGATAGCGACCCTTGTTTCTCTCCCCTGACGCGTCTCGCAGTCTTCCGATAATAAAACGAAATGCATTATGATACATATGGAACGTTGGTGAGGCAACGCGATAACTGAATAGAGGTGTCGGCCCTATTTGTCGTCCCCTTGCTTTTAAACCAAGAGAAAATGGCGTGAGTCTATTGTAGCAGTGATTTGTCTTTCGTTACGTACTCGTGACTCGGTTTGCGTTATTAAATTGTTTAACGTAGTACGTCGCAGCGATTACCTTGTGAATTGTAGACGTGGAACATAGCTTGTTTTGTTATTTGAAATTGAAATAAACATGACGATGTTTTAAATGCACAAAAACGTTTTAAAATGAAAGGTTAAACCTGCGAACGGATAATAATTAGGTCTTAAGTAACAATAGTACATTTTTTGATCATTAAATTCGGGTATCTCAGCGATAACAATACCAAGTTAAATTTTCCTTTAACTCCTCAAAGTACTCAATTTAACAATACTTAAAGCGTTTTATGGAAATCTTAGACTGGAAAATAAATTAAAAAATGTAAATAGGCAAGAATTGGTTGCTACGTGGCTTAAGTTCTGAGTATTATAAGAAAACGGACCCTCTACTGTTTTCCTTCAGCATCATTAATATCTATCGGTGTAGAATGGAATATTACACTTTCGTAGTTTTCCCTCCGGCAAATAAGCCGGTGACAAATTCGCAATGACAACTCTTTTGTGGGACCGCGATAAAAATTGTGCTTTTCCTGTCCATAATAGCAGTGGGTGTCCGCTAACTATGAGTGATGATTGGCGCGCCCCCCGCATTACCGACCTCTGTCAGACACGTGTCCCAACGCGCTTTCATTATAATGATTGCGACACCACTCTTTATTTCTCTGTGGTCGACTTTTACAATGCAAACTCGACTTTAGTAAAATCCGCTTTTAATAATGGAACTCTAACTAACAATTTCAAGTCGTGTTTTCGTTTTATAATTACCCTTATTTTCTTATTATTCATGTTGAAACTGTTATTTACTTAGGTATTAGTTTGTCCTGTCTTTGGTTTATTAAAGCTGATATTAAAAGAAAGCGGAACAGTATAATTTGTTATAAAAGATTTTCAGGAGTAATGTTATTCTTCCTATTAATAAATCACGTACCGCCATCAATAAAAAAGTAGTTTATGGCCGATTTCGGTTTCACTAATTACTCAGGCATTTTTATAAAGCTCTTTAACAACGGGGCCATTAAAGGGTTTTCTTTGTTTGTTTTTAGGACCTATTAACAAAGGCCCTGATACCGCAGCGCAGTTTACGTCTAAACCGTTATTCCAAGTTAACTATGCGATAAAGCTCATTTATTAACCCTTAAAAATCTTATCCGGCCCAATTCACCCCCTCTCTTCCGTAAGACTGAATCTAACAACATTTTAATCAATTCTCCACAGAGTTCGCGAGTCAGCGCGCCAGATAGACTCATTACAGCGACCCCAAATAAATATAAACAGTAGCAAAGGGGACCGCCCCACTATTAGCGTTATTCACACGCGCCGCTAGATCCATAAATAAGAGCCAACTACGACCCTTGAAGTGAAAGTAGGAAAAAAAAACGCAAGTTCACGTCGCAATGATCCGCGCGGATCATAAATATGCCTCGTTTATTTCATTGCATTAAACTGGTGATAAGTTATTTGGCGGTTCATAAAGTACGGAGTTCGGAGGCGTGCGCTAGCGCTCGGCGCCCGGCATTGCCCGAGGCGCCGCGGCGGCCCGCCGCTTTGCCAAATCGACGCCTCTCCATCATTCCCCGCCTCAGCTTCCTGGCGGCCTGACTACCGCGCGCCGGTTTCACTTGGGGGCCGTGTTGTGTGATACCATTTTCTGCTTCATAAAGTATTCGGATAATGATCGCTATGAGCGTCGCAAGCCAAGTCCGTTGTACTGTTGGAGTTGTGAGTTCCTTTATAGGCGTAGCTTACGCATACGCCCATCCTACCAAACTAGCAAACCCAATATACTAGGGTTACGAAATAAACTTGTTAAACTTTCGAGTAATTAAAACCTCTCACACCAAATTCGATATTCTGGACAAGATAATGACAACGGTTTTTTTAACATAGTTTTCAGTAAAATGGGATCATTTAGGCTTTTGTATGCTTTCATTAAATGATAGTATCTTAAAGTAAGAATATTGTTAAAACCCGCGAAATATTATAAATATGTTTCAACTAGTGCAAACTATTCAATGGGATAAATTTCATCAAATAACTTTTTAATTATCTCGCATTAAATAAATATTATAAAAATGGTATCTAACTTTATTTAAAAAGCGAAGATATTAATAAAAAATGGGACAGTAGATAAATGTGAACCAAAAAGGTGCTGAATTCCATTCAACCATCGATTCTTTCCACAGATAAAGTGAATGCGTGTTTAAAACTTTATTTCCTTACAATAATTTATAGTTCCGAATTGTAAACAAGTATGAAAGGTGGTTCGTATGTTTCAGCTGTGTCACCGCGGGGTTCTAGGTTTGGCGACCTTTGCCTCGCCCACGCAATACAAGACTAAATTAACATTCTTTGTTTATTTAATTCTGAAGCACATCTGCCTAATACTGGTTAAAAAAACGATATAAAAAAGTTTAACACCTAATTTGATCAACGAAAATGATTCTGTTTTTGACTGGCCCAAAAGAAGGAGGTACTCAATTCGTAAAATCAACTATTATTTAAAAAATACATTTACAAGCGGCTGAAAAATTAAACAATGACACAAAATTAGACTTTTTTTGTTTGTTTAGTGGTTACAATATTATTATCTAGCCATGATAAAGTTCCGACAGGAAGTACTACTATCGAAACGTCTATTTTCAGCCGAGATTTGATATCGGAAGGTCTATTTTCAGATATAACGTAGTCTGCGATTTTAAATTTCATGTGACTATAAGTTCGTTTGATAATACTTTTATCTTGTACTAGCTTTCGCCCGCGACTCCGTCCGCGTAGAATTAAAAAATACAAAACTGAGTAGCCTATGTATTCTTCCAAAGCATTCTCTACATCTATGCCAAATTTCATCGAAATCCGTTCAGCTGTTTAGGCTATATACTCTGACAAATATCCATCCTTCTAAACTTTCGTATCACATTAGTATATTATGATTACTTTTTTATTTTACACCTTTCTTACATGAAATTATTATTAGACTAAGGCGCCAGCTGAAGGAACGGCTTAGTCCGTCCTGCATACACTGAGCTGGCTACCTTTTGCCACGATTGTATTTTCTGTAGAGTAAGTTCTTTTATGTAATTTCTATTTTATGGCAATAAATACAAATTCATTCATTCATATATATTAATATAAAATAAACAAATCTAAAGTTATTAATAAGGCAGCAATTTTATCCTAATTTTTAAACATCTACATTTTTCATACGTTGTCACATCTTGTATTAAAATAGCATCTTTGTGTTTAGGATCTAATGGGATGAAACGCATTTTTTTTAAAATAGTATAAATAAGCACTGTTTTATCCGTACCATTTTATAGATGTTCTATTATAAAGAAATTCTCTGTTATTTCAAACACAAGAAGCTATAACTAGGAATGCCACGAGTTAAAAAGAAACCATTGAAAATTATTCATGCCATAAAATAATAACGATACTCAGCACGACTAGCGAAATCCGAAAGTGAATTGTTGCGAGTGGAAAAAAAAGAATGACTCTAAGTGGATAAAGAGCGAATACAAACGAAAAAGTCATTTCATGCCGCACGGTGGTGACGCCAACGATGTCCGACAAGGGATTTTGTAGTCTACATCATAAGTATTAAGAACCACATTCGCAGGACAAGAAGACAACGTGGCTAAACTCAATAAAGCTTTTCCCCCAAATAAGCCATAAAACGAGCAACGGCCGCTGGCTCCGGGTAGGTATGCTCCCGTTCCAATTATTTGTTTGTGGAGGCACAATAATTTTATTTTACGTTTTATTTAACATTTATTTCGTTACGGCAATTTCACGGGTATCAGAGAGTTGCTAGATTGTGATTTAAACGGAATTGCTTATTTTCCACTTGGGTCGCAATATACCCACTTGATTCGTAGCGTCGGGTTAATATTATTTTATAACGCGTGATATTGTATCCGGAATTAAGGAAACAATTCGAGAACTTTTACTATCGGAAAATAATTGATCGACTTTTGTAGAAGGTAATAAAGACTTTTTTGCATATGGATGATTTTTTTAAATAAGTTAAGGTAACGAAAAGTGAATAATAATTTATTTGATTCATAGAGAGTTTCACATCAATTAATATTAAAAGGAAGTAGAGAGTGAGGGCAGGTGTGTTGATGGATAGAGGTCGGCCGCATCGCAACGCTCTGTCGACTGTCCATAAATAAATAAACAATAAACTGGGATTAAATAAGTCAATTGGAGCTCAGACGCAGACAATGTGCGGTCACGTTTAATAGCCGTGGCCGACGGTAACCAATCGCGGCCGTAATTCAATGATCGTAAACGCTCGCAATGATATCAATTAGACGGGGTCCCGAGGCCGATAAAGCTCCGCTTTAATTAGGAGAACAAACAACAGACGGTCTTTAATGAGGCGTGCGCGTGTGGAGGGCGAGAGAGGTAATTAGGTCGGGGGAGGCCGCTTGGAGTGATCAATTATTGAGCCTGCGTGATTGATGCGGCCGCGGCGCGACGCCTCACCGACCACCATCTCAATATCGAACATTTTTCTTAATAACTCGACACTTATAACACCATAGTTGTAATCTAAATCTGATTATAAATAAATATTGTCTTATAACCGTATAAGATGTTTATGATCAATTTACAGTTACTTATTTTATATTGACTAAAGACCATAAATCAGAAAATTAAAAAAACATGCATTAAAACCTAACTATTGCAAACAATCCCGTGTAGTCTCTAATTAAAATCAATCTAGATATTTAACGATTTAACGATTTTAATTTATAAGTCGATGAGAATGGGGAATTTAGCTCGCAACTTTCCGGATGCTTATCGCATTTACCTGACGCCGCGCTAATAACCGTCATTGGGGGACAGTGCAGCTGAAAAAGACGTCGTATAAATTACATATAAAATAAGGACATTAAAAACCATTTAGAGCAATAACTATTACGCTATAGCTATAAATATAGTGAATAAATTATACGTGTTTTGATACAGAAGCGAGTGTTAGAGGTGTCAGTGTTAATGGCGGCAGGGGAGGTCGGGGCGGAGAGGACAATGCGCCCCCTGGGCGCTTTTGTTGCTGCGGATTCCCTGCCCGTGACATCTGTCCGAATTGCTACAATAAGTCGCAAAAAACTCACTCTAAATTCACTATAAAGCTACACTTCTATATTTTCCAGCGAATGTACAATGTAAAGTGCATCGGACAACAGACGTCTTCATCGGTGCTATTGTGTTACTGACGTATCATTTATTCTGCTGAATTAGGGACCGCGATATCCCGGTGGTCCTTTACTACCGAGCGTCGCCAGCAGTTGTGTCATAATATTATAAACGGCGTTAAATTTTGCCATTTCAGCCAATTGTGTACGTTTTTTGTGCAGATATCTCAGAAATTATTCTATTTAGGGGACAGAGAGAATCCTATTTTATAGCGTTTAATCTATTTACCTATAGTTTAATCATTTGGATCTTTTATAAGTCTCAATGAAAGATAAATTTTCATTCACGATTTATACCTACAGTGGGATTTGCAAAAAAATACGCGTAATCACTTAATAGAGCTTATCTCTACATTATAATTTAAATCTTATGAAACGACACTGATTTTTTTTAACAAGATTGCAAATAAATGCTTAAGACATAACGATCATAATTAATTACAAGGTAATATGAAATTGTACTAGAAAATTGTTTTTAGTAATTAACGCACAAAATTCTCCTCAACGCATCTAATTAAGAAATATTTATGTATGTACTCTAATTTAACATGTTATTTAAATTTAACTTTGGGTTCTTTGGTACGATAATAAATGTATTAAGGGTTCTGCTTATTTAAATTCTGTCATTTTATAATAAGCTAATAAAATTTTATAAAGTATAATTTTTATAAAAACTCTTATCTTAGTAATTATATGGAAAACACGTCTTTAAAATTTTAAATTATCTATTAATTAATAGTAACTTGAATACTCAACACATCAAAATTATTACAAACTAGCTTCCACCCGCGACTCCGTCCGCGTGGAATTAAAAAAAACAAACCTAAGTAGCCTATGTGTTCTTTCAGACTATCCTCTAAATCTATGCCGAATTTCGTCGAAATCCGTTCAACCGTTTAAGCTACAAACTCTAACAAAAATTCATCCGTCCATCCATCTAAACTTTGACATTTATAATATTAGTCAGAATAGTAAGAATTAGTAAGAAGTAAGATCAGTAAAATTAGGACATAATAATAAGGTATACAATAAAACTATCTCAAGTTAAATCGACACCTTATTTTTTATTCTAATAGTGCGGGACGCCTCATGAGCCCGTCCAACAAAAATTAAGACTGGATCACGATGTTTTTTTCAACTTCCGGTTTAGATAACGGTCAGAATAAGCACCTTTGCCTTGTTAATGTTCAAAGATCGCTTAGTGAATGCGACGTCTGATATAATTGTTTATTTTAAACATGTCGGTCCCCTCGTCCGACGTAATGTTTTCAATTAGCTTCGCATTAGGCTATTTCCTCTACTTAAGCGTCTTTTGTAGATAAATCTTTAATGTTTCGACGTAGGTCAGCATCAATACACCTAGTTCCGAAGTAGGATCAAAGATTTCCTCCAGAGATTGCTGTCGCAGCTGTGGAGATGGCGACAGACAAGATAATCTATAATAGACTCATACACAAGCATTATCGGTATCTGATCAGTTGAAGCAATATTTTTTTATATTAAAAAATTGCTAAACAATCTTAATGTTTTTATTAATACGTGTTCTTTCTTCTAATTAACGTTGTATACTATGTCTAAAAAAACCTCTTTGTTACTCTCTTCTTCAAGACAATGTTTCCAATGTATAAAGCAGATGTTAACATTTGTTAATTTATTTGTGTAACAATCCGCAGTTATATCACTTAGAACGACTTCATCATTCGCTGCGGTCACTCCATTGCCGTTACGAATCGTGTTCAAACAATAGTAAATGCATTTATCCTGACCATTGTTTGATTTATAGCGAAACCGTGTTGGTAATTTATAAGAGGCGCGGAGCGAGGGCGCTAGCCACCGCGGGGCGCCGGGAAATCGGGGGAAAAGCCGAAGATTTATTAGCGGCCGATGCGCTGGACGCGGTTGACCACGGCCGCGCTGTTTGCCCAGTCATTAAAGTCGACGGGAACGGTCGCCGCCAAGATGAGTATATTTGCGGAGTAATTAACGCATCGGAGGTGAGACGAGGGTAGCCGGCTGACGCTCATTGTTTACTAACGATTATAATACAAAACTGACATGAGGCGTTGCGCCGCAAACAGTTTTATTATTGTCCTATGCCGCGCCGTGCCGCTAGTACGTAACGGAGCGGAGCGGAGCGAGTGCAATGCTATCTTCACTTGTGAATATGGCCGGTAGATAACGTTACAGAAGTGTGGGGATATCGCTGTACAAACACGCACGGTGTCAATCACGACGAGGCGGTGCCTTACAACATTTATCGGTTGTCACATAATCTAAATATAACACATTTATGTCAAATCGCCGATGTACCTAGCGATAAGCCCACCCACGCTATGCCGTTGCATCATGATGGCGGCTGATATTCTATGTAATGTTTGCTTTAGGTCGACTTAGAGGCTGGCCCCGGTAATAACACAAAATGACATATGTTGCTCGTGAATTTATCGCAACAATAATACAGAAACTTGTTATTGCGTCGGTTTAATGAACGCGTGTCGACAGTGAAAGCGGTTTAGCATCAAAACATTATCAATATTGAGTTTTACAAGTTAATTATTAGCCCGTGTTGAACCAACATCCATTAATATTTTGGGTTGATAAATTATGTTTAATCCCTTAATAACCCAGATGACAGATCACATAAGTAAACGTAGACAAAGTTAGTTTGGGACTCAAATCATTTTCTTAAAATGTTTTCTTTTATATTGTACTATCAATGATTTGCAACTAATTATTTTCAAGCGTCGTTTAACTAATCGTAGTATTTGTAAGTTTCTATAAACGTAAACAAAACATTTACGTCTTATTTTATACTGAGTCGTTTTTATTTATTTTTCTAAATAGTGAAAATATTAACGTACGTGAATATTATAATCGTTCTAAACTTAAGCTGAACACATTCAATCCCTTATTCAAATAAACCTCTTAAACTCTCCGAACGTGTCACATCGGTTTAAATAGATAACAGGAATTAGGTAACAGACCGTAACAAAGTGGAGTTCGACTATGGTCCTTAAGATCATTAAGTTAAGAAGCATTTTACTACATTCAACTTATTTAAAATTGCTCCCTCTTTTCTCCCGTTCCAACTAATTAGAAAGGAAATAAAATAAACCTGGTCGTTACTTAGAGCAAGGTCGCAACTGGTTAATTAATTGGCGAAAGAGTGATGGTGGTGGGGCATTAGACGGCTCAGAGTGCAGGAGTAAATACGATCACGACCCTTTTAATTTACGATGCATTAAGAAAAATGTGTTGGAACAGAAATATAGCTGCACGAATTATTTTTATTAAATATTAGATTTATCTTAATCAGGACGGACATTGAAAAAAGCTACTAATTTTTAGCAGTATATTTAAGTATTTATAATTGTCGATAACTCTAGCTAAATATTTTTTATTTTTGTATTTAACGCCATCTTTCGTATAAGACATAAAACTTTTTATTGATATTTCGTAACAAAAATGCAAATAAAAAGAGCGGAATGCTAAAAAACTGGTAATTAACGTACTGTTATATCCTTTAATTGCATCCTATAGTACAGACACAAACCCTTTCCTTGCTTACCTAGCATATTCATATTCCATATATACCGCTTTCCGCTACCCGACCAGTCAGTCTCATCCCAACACCCAAACAATCCAGACGGTTGTCGAATTTAATCTTGTATTCTTTTTTTAAAAACAATTTTAATCCGAGGCTCATAACAGTACCGTTAATAGAAGTAAACGTTTAGAATTTCACAATTGCATAGAATTCCTTATAAAAAGTGTAACACGATAATTGCGAATGTAAGCTATTTAGTAAAGGTATTTATCGTTTTACACTTTATAGTTTAACTAGTTATTAATTGGGACAGAACTTAGATATTATTTCTTTTATAAATACAAATTAAATATACATACTTGAATAAGTAAATTAAAGTGACGCACTAATAACTAGACGTTTTTTAAACGCACTTTGTTTCAAAGTTAACTAATGTTTAATTCACAACACTATTAATTTGCCAATATTAATAAATTACCTATAGATTTTTAATATTACGTAAAAATTGAGACTAATATATATAATTTTTTTGTATATCTATACTAATATAATAAATCGTAAACATACACTTCTTTGTTGCCTAAGATGTCAGCATTACAGAATGTTTGAATAACTCATTTTTTTAATAAAAAACCCTACACTTACCATGATGTCATGTCATTTTGACATTTGCAATTGATAATTTGACAAATGTAAACAATAAAATGCAATTTTTTATAGTTATATGCGGATGAAGTCGAATGGGAACAGCTAGTAATGCATAAACTGGAATGTTTTAATTAACGTTTACTATACTTTGTAAAGAGACGGGAAATATATTTCACTATAAATTAATATGGTCCGGTGTAAGATTATACCTGATTAATCAAGACAACCGCTATTGTTGCGCGCTGGATATAAAATTGATAATTAGATCTGAGTTCAAACTGCGCTGATTAATGTACAAAACGAACATTTAAGATGGACCACCCATGGGGAGTAGACGGCTTAATAAGACCCTCATTAACACCTTAATGGCTATTCTCAATTCGCCTGAGTTCGCTCGACTTTTATTTTTCTCGAAGCCCTCCCCGCGAGTCGGCCGCTGTACGGCACGCCGTCGCCCTTCTCTAATTGAATTTCTGCTCTCCTTTTTCTAAACTTATTCTCTTTGACTTAAGATTAGTGATGTATTTAAATTGGCGTTTTGTAACGTTTTTATAGTCGACCTGGAGCGTCTCTTGTGCCTCTAACCCCGCTCAACGATTTCTTATCGGAACTTTTAATTTAGTCGCGATAATGGAACTGGTATAGGACTTTCTTACGCCTTAATACTTTAAAGGAGACATCAATGAATTTGTTTCTTAATGATGCTTTTTATCTTGAGAGTATAAGGTTTTCTAAAATCGTTTTTGATTCAAACTCCTCTCGTCAGTCTACCGGTTTTACGTCTTTTAGTTTTATTTGTTATTTTTTGTTCATTAGATAAAGACTTAATTTATTACATATATTAACGACCAATTCTATAACGCACACGAAGTGTATTTTTTGTATAAATTAATATTATATTTTGAACATGTCTAAATCTTACTTCTTACTAATATTATAAATGCGAAAGTTTAGATGGATGGATGGATGGATAGATGGATGGATGGATGTTTGTTAGCGTGTGTAGCCTAAACGGCTGAACGGATCTCCATGAAATTTGCCACAGGTTTAGAGCATAGTCTGGAAGAACACATAGGCTAGTTTTTATCCCTGGAATAGTTACGGTTGCCGTGGGATTCATTAATTTGGTTTTTTAATGTTTACTCGATCATTCTGCAACGGTTCAACATATCTTATTGAAATTTGGCACAGATATAAAACAAAGTTTGGAGTAGACATGGGATAAGCTTCATCCCCGAGAAATGTCCGGTTCCCGAGGGATACGTAGCTTTTTGTAATTTTTATAGTTTGTTTGTTTTCTAATACCACGCGTACGAAGACGCGGGCAACAGCTCGTTAATTTATAAATTTGGAATCTAGCAGTATAAAATCATTGAACATAGTTTTAATTGGTCATTAAATAAATAGATTAGACGACAAAGAGACGAACAAACAATCAAAAGCACTTACTAAATCTCTCCCTTGAACATTTGTAGGAATTAATTTCGGATGTTGCCGTCGTAAGTCCATCAATTCGTTATTATAACGAAGAGTTCACAACAGACTTCCGTTCGCAATAAACAAGTGAGATATGTTTGGATGCAACGAGCATGTGACCGCTATACTGACGAAAGATTTTATACCTCCCTTACACGTATTCACCACAATACTAAATATATCTGATATTAACGCAGAATTCTCTTATCCAAATATAAACACTAATTGAAAACATGTTTCCACGATAAAAATGAATGTACAATTCATGTTTTTACATGCATTTTACATAAAATCTAAAATCAGTGATACAATTATAATGTACTGACTAATTGATGTCTATCTCAAAATAATGTTACCATTAAATGACTAAACTGTGTTGTTGATAAACATTTTATGTATTTTTTGATAATTTTATGATAATTTCAATAAGGTTCACTTTTAACTTTTGCTTTGAAGTTATTGTGAAAAATTCGCTTAATTTATTATTTCTTTTGCTACGCGACATTTCAATTTACTTATTAGTTAGCAATAGTTTCATAGTATGTCCAACCTGTATTTTTTAAATTCTTTTATAAACGTAAGTAGCGTTTATAAAAGATTTAATTAATTCTATTAAATTTGTATAGCGATTTTTTGTACTCCAAATTATCAATTAGTGGACTTTATACAAAAACAAAAGTGAAAATGTTTACTAATAAATTAATAAAAATCAAAGAAGAAAACCAACATCATATTTTTGTCAATCTTGTTTCTTATAATGTGACCAGTCAGCTGTCCTTTCATTGATTTACGAGGATTATTTTTTGTCATAAAAATATTTCGAGTAATGCCATCGAAGACCTCATTAACTGCCAAAGCGTAAGCTCGAAACGTTGTACACAAACATTCAGATATAAATCATCGTCCGTGTGTCAGTCGTTTAAATGTGTAAAGAAAATTATTAACATCAAAAGGTAATTTAAACGTCGACGGTGATTTCACAGCTACTGAATCATAACACAGCGTGTCGACAACGGCAAACGTTGCCACAAAAACGATACTTTTTTATTGATTATCAAAAGCGCACAATAGAAAGATGGCTCTGTGTGTATTGTCGCTTAGTTCGAACAGACGGCGCCACCGGAGTCGCTGCTTTACTAAAATGGCAGTTGAATATTTTTACCCGCAATGGAAGTGCTACACAGCAATCTAAAATAAACCGTATCGTAACAGTTCAGAGTTGTATTTCGACTATCAGACGGTGAAGACTTACGAATCCAGAGACAGCGAGTGTATTTGTGGTAGAGCTCCGTCATTGTTCGCTAAATTGTCGCTTGCACGGAACCGGCCAGGCTTGTCGTGAGTTAGGTATGAGCACACGGCACACAATGACAGTATACATACATTTAAACACCTGTTATTAAACATGCACAGGGTCACAGAGCGTGCTTACCTACTGCAGACCTCGTTAAATACAAAGACAGATAAAGATCTCGTCGACGCCGATTTGGATGCATCCATTATTATCCACTATGCACTTTTACACGAATGACAATAATCATAAGTGAACGAAATGGAGTTTTTCACTCAATAAACATTAGAAAACATTTTGAAACACTTTACGTCCGCTTAAAATCACTTTATCAACATCGAATAAACGTCAAATAAAAATATGTCGTAATCCAATAAGCATACGTGAGACATTTCTGTCAGAACATTTCTAAAGCCACAGATTAAGTCGACGAGCTTCCTCTTAACACTTGAAAGAAACGGATCATCTTCCGTTCGATAGGATTTTCTGGGCTTAAAGGATTTCACATGTGCCTCGCGTTACGCATTTAAACCTTACGATTGAAACCGAATTGCATTTTGAATGAATTGCCATTATTTCGTTCTTTTTCAGTCTCGCATTGTTATGGTCGGTAGATATTTTAAAGATAGACTTTGCCTCTGCGATCCCTTATAAGGATTAAGAAGGCCGCGCACCAAGACCGCTCATTTGTCCGCCTTTGTGCAAAACAAGGTGCTAAACCAACGCGTTTTGTGGGACCGATCTTTACGAAACCGCAACATATACACTCGACGTATGACGTTAAATAAATTTCGATAAATGCATCAGTAAAAAAGTAATGTAAAGACAAAACGCGTCAATTCGTATAACGACATCCTTCAGGACTAAACAGAGATAAAATGTAATTGCAGTAATTATAGCGGTCTCCTTTAGGAATCATTTTTCGAGTTTAAATATTAATGTTTCGTGACAGGGCGGCAACACTGGTGTGCGAGGCGTCGGAGGTTTTCTGGCCCATCGCACACGGACCGGTTCGCCGCTGGCTCACACGCTACGCCAGAAAAGCGAAACACGTTGTATCGCAGTTGAGAGCGATAAACCTTTGCTTCGTTTACGGACAAACGGCAAACGACCTATTGGTTCCAATTTGCAGTCTCGTGTTTGTTCTGCTTTAGGTGGAAACAGAAACTGATAGTCCGCGTCAAAGGCAAACTTCTCTTGCTTCGAGACACAAAACAATGCTCGGTCCTTGTGAGCAATAACTTTCCAGCAACTCATCAGTATTGTTCCCAGTTGCTTGTGTAAATTGGTACAGTTATGAAACTTTTAATATAAATTTAGTAAAATCTATAATCGATGTAAAATACATACCAGCGGAGAATAGAAGGCAGAGCTATCAACTCCGATGCTCGGATATGGGTTCTGGTCCGTCGATGGGTAGGGCGTTCCGTAGACGCCGACTGCTGCGCTGGAGAGTCGCGGGTAGGAGCTGAGGGCGAGGCGGGCGCCGTCGTACTGGCAGGAGCAGACGGTCTGGCCCGAGACCGGGTCGGTGATGATGGGTCTCGGCGTGTCGCAGCAGGAGGCGGCCGGCGTGCTGGCGTGGCTGCCGGCGCCAGGCGAGAGTGCGCCGCCCGCGACGCCCGACCCGCCCGGAGACAGCGGGGGCGCTGAGCTGGAGCCCCCGTCCGGCGACGTGGCCGCGCCGCCGTTGCCGCTGCCTCCGCCGACCAACAGCTGATAACAAGAATATTTTATTAAGCTTATGACTGTGTAGGAAATAAAGCTGACATTAATCCCCTTTATTAAACTCATTATAATTAAATTCCAAAGAATCGACAGTGGACCGCTACTGCGATAAAAATATCTCTATGACAGACATACGCATCCAGTAGGTATTAAATTAGTTTATCATACAGTAGCACTCTAGAATGAATGAATGAATATGTATTTATTGTCATAAAAATAAATTACGTATACGGACTAATTCTAAAGAAATCATATAAAATCGTGGCAAAAGATTAGATGGATCAACATTTGAACCACAGTTGTAAATTTAATAACAAACCTCCTGGACGGTTAACTTTTAATTGAGGACAAAAAGATATAAACCGGTGAAAGGTCCCGTTATTTTTGCAAAAACAAAACAAAAGTTCGTTGTATCACGCAATAGTAGCGTATCCCGCTTCTAGTTGCAGTGAACCTGAAACATTTGTGCAAGCGATGGCGTGCGAAATGTGATATGATATTTTTTACACTTTAGATTCGCATCAGAAATACTACTTAAAACGATAAATTATCTGATGTGAAATTGAAAAACTAAATTACATTAAGCCGGCTTGTTGAGGACTACTTTCACCTTTATAACGAAATGTTTTTCTACAGATAAGATGTATAATACATTTTCCGTGGCGTTGTTGCAACGAATGATAATAACATGGTTTATAATTAAGTAGAAATTTTCAAACTTAGCCATACACACTAAATCACACATTGTGTAGTTAGGAAGCAAAATTCGATACTAAAAAGTTTTTTGACAGACATGCTTATAACCTATAAATTATTAACATACCATAAATAACCGAAATATTAAAATTGAAATGCAAAGGCAAAGCAATTCTAAAAACAGCGAACATTGAATCGCATGCGATATTAACATTATCCAAAACTTTTGTCCTAACGACTCACCCCTATCGAAGTGGAAAGAGTGATAAAATTTGATTTATAGGTAAAATCATATCTGCATAAAACTGTTATCTAAACTGTGTATCGGTGATAGACGGGCAAGTTTAGCTGGGTGGCACGCACACCGCTGTCATTGTATGGCATCGTAACCATTCACGCAAGCTACAGTTGCATGTTACTATTGATCGGGCAAATCAAAGAAGAATCGTTAATCCTACACAAAAGCATGTCGCATTTACCGAAAAGCGTTAATCTGACACGCGTCAATTGTGACATTTTGAGGGCAATTGTAACTTTTCATCAATTTCAATCATTATTTACACTACAAATAAAGTAATATATTTATGAATGTAATAACTTCGGTTCAAATGGGTTATGACAACAGTATTAGGCATTTAAGGATTCTTAAAAATATTCACTTTTGAATTCCACTACTCCAAGGTATGTGTAAGCCTTAATTAGTTACATAGAAAATTGTGCTTCTTTTGATTCTTCTTCTAAGATTTAAAATATCATATCTTTAGAAATTGTTATCCGTCTCATTTATTAAAAATATTTCTTGTAATAATTTTTCCCATTAATCTTTTAGAGGGAATATCGAGGAACATAAACATTCAACGTTATAACGCAACGTGTCAATACTACAAAGAGAAACTGACAACAATTTCTATCGTAACCTAAATAGGATAAGTCATTTTCACATTTCCTGGCGTGTGTAAACACATCATCGTACGGGAATGAACATAGAATGGTTATTATACAGAGTCATAATCATTTGATCAAAGTGAATGCCCTTTTGACATCTTGTTTCGCTTGTCAAATTCAAGCTATAATAATAATTAGATAAATATCATCAACTTCCTCAATGTTGTGTTGATATCGCTTTGAATATTTGACTATCATTAAATAAATTAAATATGAAACGGTGAACGTGAGATCAAATGGAAACAATAAAGGAATCTTCGCACCTTCGAATGTCAAAGGGAATCTGTGCGAAAGATTTATGAAAACTTTCACCGTTACGTTTTATTCTAGAATATTAAAGCTATTATTATACTATCGCTATTGCAACATCTGACATCAACGGCGAAGTGACACAATACAATTGAATGAACGATGGTGCACGTTCACAGATCAATTTGACAGCGCGTCATTCAATTTATGCGTCGAAACGTATTCCCTTTTTGATACTATGATTGCTATTAAAATAAATACATTAACGTAAAAACATTTAAATTCGACGAGGAAAAAATAATGAATATTTTTGGGACTTCTCGAAAGCTTTTTGAGAAATCTTCGTTAAATGCATTAACTAAAATCTCCAGTCAGTTGCGCTTCTTCAATAATACTTTGTGACTCTTACTAATAATTTGTTTCTAGCTTAAACTGCTATACGGGTCTCTACGAAATTTGGCATAGATTTAGATGATGGTCTGGAACATATATACTACTTACATTTGTTTTTTGGAATTCCAGTCGCGGACGAAAGGTAGTAAATAAATTTTTAAAAAAGATACACACATTTTCGAAGAAGTTAACCTATGTAACTTTCTAGTTATGTCTATAATATATTTAAAGTAAATAGGAATCCTTGTTTATTGAATTTACTGTGACGCGGTTTGGGCGGTAAAAGATTAAAGGGACTTCGAGAGGTCCGTGGTACGTCAAAGATTTGATCAAATATTTGACCAAGGTTGACTTAGAAATAATAGCATAAGATACTGTGCACACACGACCCCACTTCAACCACTAATGCTCCGTTTGAGTGCACCAACTTGTTTTCTTTAAACAAAGCGAAACGTCTTCAAAGGGGCAAACGCTCAACCAACTCATTTCAGTTATGGCAAAACGTCTTTCGAGTCTCAAGATACTTCGTTTAATTGAAAACAGCCATTTACTTCTCTAAGTCAAACATGATACTAATATTATAAATGCGGAAGTTTGGATGGATGTTTTTTGGAGTCACTAGCCTAAACGGATTACGTTGAAATTTGGTAAAGATGTAGGTGATAGTCTGTTTTGTTCTGCTTTTTAATTCCAGTCGACGAAGTCGCGGGCAAAAGCTAGTATTTCAATATTTTTCTTACAGTAAACAATTAACCTTTTTACTCAATTGTGAAGACACAACCCCCTTAATGTTCGTCAAAATTCCTTATTAGGTAAACGATGTGTTGTGTTATTCTAGACTTCGCTAAGGTGTACATTTTTCTATAAATTTGATAAAAAAAAGTTACGAATGTGATCACCCACTATCTGATTAACAAAGTAATGGTTACATTATAAATGTCTAGACTCGTCGTCTAATTATGTCTCACATAATTCCTACACTACGCATCTTTTTACCGTAGTTAACTCAATAGCTCGTCCTTGTGCGTTGAACAGAAACGCACACACTTAACGCGCAAGTTTGCGTAAACATTAACGTCAGTGAGCGTAATATCTTAGCGTTTGCGTAGGTATACTGATAGTGCAATCCTATAATTCGACTACGTCATAATCCTATTAGATTACACCACTCGACATAGAGATAACGTGTTATTTGCATTTGATATTCGCATCGACATTTTGCACATTTCTATTTATATATGGAAATACTAAAATAGACAATTCGTGTAGAATCATATCATGAATGGTGCCTCAAGGCAGGCAAGTAGCCGCGTATCCATTCAGATTTCGTGATTGAGATTAAATTGTCATTCGAAGTGAATGCGGTTTGTAACTGTGCCCGCAACGGTTCACACCTTTATACTACAAATATTGTATCTGCATACTTTAAAATTCATTTATAATTAATGTTTTTTATCTATCGAGAGAAGAATCTGATGAATGAAAGGTATACTCGTATTTACACACATCTCTGTTCGATCAAAGGACGCCATGATGAAATAACATTGTTGTGACCACACGTTGACTAATGAGACAATTATAACATCTCTAGTTAAGATGTAATGAGTACTATGTTTTTGTATATTAATTAATGACAACATATTTATTTGTTCCTCGTATTATATATACTAGCTGTTCCCGTGCGGCTTCATCCGCAGGAAATTATGAAAAAAATATTTTATTGTTTACATTTGTCAAATTATCAATTACAAATGTCCAAATGACATGACATGATGACAACCTTGCTTCCTTGATGTTGGCAGCAACTTATGGTCTCATTCCCACATTGGGGTTTTTATCCAAAACAGTTACCACCTAAGTTTAATGGCGTGAAAATATATAGCTTAAAGCGAGACGCAAGTGTAGGGCTTTTTATTAAAAAGAATTTTTCAAAAATATACTGTAATTGCTGACATCTTAGGCAACAAAGAAGTTGTGTTTAGGCTTTATTATAATAGTATAGATATTATTATGTTATGGGTATGTAAGTAAATATAATTCTTCGTTGTTTCGCCGTCGAATTCTCGACATATAGCGTATGAAGGGCCCTCACAAATGTTATAAAATCGAGTTGAAATCGGAGTCACCTGCCCAGCGATGCGTATGGACGTTTGCACCTCTATGTATACAGTTTCAAAGAGCGTGCCGCCATTGGTTCGCGGATGCCAAACAACACTATCTGTGTTCGCGTGTGCTTCTGTAATTAGTACCACGGAGCGATAACGTGTCGCCGCATACTCTCTGTCATTACGACTCGCTACAACCATGTTCAAGTATTGGAACAAACATTTCGATGTTATTCTCATATTTTCTGATAATATAAAATGAAAATCGAACCTATCGATGCATGCTTACACAGCGCTTTTACACTCATGTAATAAACATTATGAAGTGCTCTTTTAGTGAATGATCCAATAACTCATGACCGAATGAACGAATACATGTACTTGAATCTCTGCAGATTAACATCCTTACAATGTCATAATCATTCACTACAAATATGGGCAAAACAAACACGAAATCACCATGACTTGATATTGATTATAAATTTGTACAAATGAAAAACAACGTTATTTGAAACAAATACTAAAGCAAAAGAATTAAAAGAACATGTTTATCGTTAGTTAAAACAGAAACGTTCATATCTCCGCTATATTTCGCGGACGCTGTGTTCGTGCAGAAATGTAATTCCAACCGCAACAGAGTGCCGTTGACATAAATTCAGTACAATACACATCACGCCTACGTATTTTACTTTATGTCAACGAAAACTAATTTTATGTTGTTCACAAAAAACGTAATGTTAAAAAATTGTTACTTATTGATTAAATAGCAGCGGTGGCCGATGTCTTGGCATATCACGTGCCTGTATATCAGGTAATTACAGGTGCGGGGACATAAGTGAAAATTGTTTCGTTGGGACGGTAATTTACGTAGCAATTAGCGTTTATACCTGTACATTTGAAACGTACGACAAGCGATTATATCACATACCGTATTTCTGTACAATCTATTGGATATTATATGGTAGCTACGGAAAAAGTAAAGAAAAGGTTGACACTGCTATTCAAAATGCAAGGTTTTTAGTAACCATTGTATAATCTGATTTCTTAGTCTACGAAAACTCCTTAATTAAATTAAAATAACTTATCTAGATATACAATTAGACGAAAACACACTTTGAACATAACTAACAAGAAGAGTTACAATCCGGAGGGTAGATCAAATCAAATATAAGCGATATTATTGTCGCTGTGTACAAAGGGGGAGAGGCTTCGAGCGCTTGACTGCTTGAGCAAACAAAACTTCCAATAAAAACTACTTGGAGCGACCTCTGCGGGACGACAACGCAAACACTTAAAACTAACGTACACTCCTACAATCTCTATTACCCTTAAATTAAATAAAAAAAAGCTTTAGTAATTTAGTCCAATCTGTCAAATGAAAAGTGTTTAGCAAAGAAAGGGGAGCTGCAGATTGATGTTTTGCGTAAGCTTGCAAATGATATACGAGATTAAAGATATTAAGATGTGAAGTGGAAGCAAATTAAAGGAATAGAAACGCACAATTCACAATGAGTTTACATTACCGAAACAATAGCAAGAAAACCAGCTATGATGACATTTTCCTTAAAAGAAACAGAGATAACAATATATTTTGTACACTTGTTTCTTGAAATTTATGTTTACAAAGATAACTAAAGAATTAAAATGATAAAAATGTAAGCAGGTTATTGGATTTTTAAATAACTAGCCTCGGATAACCGACATATGAATAAATGGATGTTTGTTAAAGTTTGTAGCCTAAAATGCTAGTCGGATTTTGAAGAAATTTGGCATTGTAGAGAATAATCTGGAAGGAGATGTATGCTACTAACTTTTTTTTAATTCCACACGGACGGAGTCGTGGGCGAAAGCTAGAGTAGATAAAGATACTTGCTTTAATGGCGACTAGTGTAAAAAACGCCTTTTATAAACAAAAAACGTAATCGTTTCACTTGCACCTTAGTCAATGCGGTCTAATTCACTTAACATAATTCATTCGATGGCATTTTAAATGAGTTTAGTGCCATTCACAATTCGTAAATATCTTATGCCCACCGTTAATGAACGTAAACCGTAAACGTGAGCTCTAAGTACATAATTAACGGATACTTTAGTTATCTCTTAACGACTATACGTGAAAGACTTCCCATGTTATAATTAAATGACATGGATTTGTAATTTTTTTGATGGATCATTAGATAAGTATGTTGAGAATTAAATTAAGGGATTATGTAAATTAATAAAACTTAGAACATAACCGTTTGAATTCTTCGTACTGGACGCTTGCTCGTTTGCCACCTTATATTATAAAAAAAAATACAAGTATGTATGAACGTTCAATTGTCTGGAGTGGTCGAAGAATTAACGTCAATGTTCTCTGAAGATCTGACATTGTGGAACTGATCAGTGTCAATAAGTTTGTCAAGGACTAACAAGAGCAATATTTTATAACCACTTACTGGCACTTGAATTTATTTTTAGCTGAAACCGATAACGTTCAATAATATCTTATAGATTTTATCACAACCAACTATCTGTCTACCCTCTGAGTTACAGACGTGAATGTTGTTCTTTCTAAAAAGTACTAAACACAGATTCGGGCTTCCTTAGTATCCAGTTAAATAGCACAGTGCTGCACTAAATGTTGGACCGACTTTGACCGATTTAATAATTATGAAAGAATACATTTCAGCTAAGAAAATAACCTAAGAGTAGTATGCGTCCTTTATTTACTAACCACTGATACGAACAGCTTACTGATGTATAAAACATTGATTGTCTATTAACTAATAGAATTTAAGTGCAAATTAACTGCCTTTAGTGGCACGTTTATCGACTTAATTTAGTGTTGTGTATCTAACTATAAATACAAAAAGATCATTAATAAAAAGGGGACATAAAAAGTTTAGTTCGCTTTAGTTCTCGTCGGGTACTCTTCGAAACAAATACCTCTACATGCATTCTTTAAGCACTCCGCACGTTGCATATTCATGGCGTAAAGCGAACTGCGAGCTATAAATGAAAAAAGAATGAATGTTCCGTAATTTATTGGACGTTATATAGACGTGCATACATATAGTCATGTTTCTTTTAATCCTCGTTACAAAATTAGCTTCAATTTAAAAGTAAAAACAACTTTTTTTTTTGTTGCTAAACGTCAACTTGTAGTTGAAGAATCGATTAAAGGTATAATAGTATAATTTGTTTTAAAATAAATTCTTGGTCATATTCAATTATAATGGTAAAGGGATACAATAGAATTATTACAATTGAATAGTCGTCTGTCATAAAATAAAGACAGGATAGAAAGAAATGTAGGCGTTTGTTTTAAACCCGTTAAAATATTTATTAAGTATAGGAAGTGAAGAAAAATGTGTAAAAACAAAATACACGAAAAACAAAACAAAATGCACTAAAAACAAAACAAAATACACCAAAAACAAAATATTCTCAAAAAAAACAGTACA